>NC_080466.1:28425000-28475000 GCF_030265055.1 Doryrhamphus excisus
TACGAAAAAAATGCGACTTTTGTTTGGCGGCAAGAAAATTTCACAATGTTTAAAATCTTTGTCACACTACTTGCATCAAGCAATCGGCACTAAGTGTCCACCAAGTGGAACCAAATGTCACAAACAATCCACCTATTGGAATCCAATGGAATGTAATGGCTCAAGCCAAGTTGTGACAATGACGCTAAGAGTCCACTGGGCTGGCGCCAGTTGGTTCCAGTTCACGCCAATGCAATTTGCTGTGGCGCCTAGTGTCGGCAATAAGGTGCCTAGTGGCATGCAGTGGCTCAAACTGCCTCCCAACTGGCTCGTGGTGGCCCGTAATGGTAGCAAAAATTGAGTTTGGGGGCAAGAAAATTTCCAAATGTTTCAAATCTTTGTCACGCCACTTGCACCAAGCAATCGGCACGAAGTGTCCACCAAGTGGATCCAAATATCACAAACAATGCACCTATTGGAATCCACTGGAATGTAATGGCGCGAGCCAAGGTGCGCCAATGATGCTAGGAGTCCACTGGGCTGGTGCCAGTTGGTGCTAGCTCGCACTAAATATAATATGATTGGCGGGTGGTGGCTCGCTGTGGCGCCGAATAACGGCAACATGGCGACATGCCGAGCGAAGGGTCTACCAAGTGGAACCAAATGTCACAATATCATCCTATTGGAATCCAATGGAACGTAATGGCGCAAGCCAATTTGTGACAATGACGCTAAGAGTCCACTGGGCTGGCGCCAGTTGGTTCCAGTTCACGCCAATGCAATTTGCTGTGGTGCCTAGTGTCGGCAATAAGGTGCCTAGTGGCATGCAGTGGCTCAAACTGCCTCCCAACTGGCTTGTGGCGGCCCGTCAATGTCATCCTATTGGAATCCACTGGAACGTAATGGCGCGAGCCAAGGTGCGCCAATGATGCTAGGAGTCCAATGGGCTGGTGCCCGTTGGTGCCAGCTCGCACTAAATATAATATGATTGGCGGCTGGTGGCTCGCTGTGGCGCCATATAATGGCAACATGGCGACATGCCGAGCGAACATTAATTCAGCGCCATAGCGAGCCACTACACGCAAACCACATAATCTTTGGCTCAAACTGGCACCAACTGGCACCGGCCCAGTGGACTCCTAGGATAAAAATTGGAATCTGAACTGGAACCGGTGATTCTTTTTCGAGTACCCATGAGTCGTGAGTCGGCGGAACAGCTTGGGAAGGAAGTGGTTAACACAAATACAAACCCGGCAGATTTTGAAGACTCAATCATGACTCATCTCTTGTGAAAATAACGCTATTTTTACGCCAAGGGTCATAACAACCTGCTATGCGTGTTCTCACGAAGCACATTTCAGAACCAAAATAAGACGAGAAATTGGGAACAAGTGTGTAGGTGGGCGGAGAAAGACGTGATAAGGAGGTTAGTAATTGAGGAAGATATTTCCAGGACTTCGTTGGTAGAAAAAATTTACCTTTTTTTTTTTCAAAAAAAATATCCAGCTGTCAAGCTGTAAATGTCTACTCCCACTAACTTAGACCGAGTGATGGTTTTTAATTATCTCCCTCCTCCGCAAAACCTCTTGGTTACACATGCTTCCTTCAAATCACTTCCCATTTAAATTTAGAATAATTGGGTGCACTTTTCAGCTACATAACTCTGAATTTGCTGCAGTGAGTTTTGCAGGGGTTGAAGAACTCAATGTTCTACTTGACTGAGGACAATCGCACACTAAATCCAGCGCCATGCAAATAAGCCCAAATAGCTGCTGTATCTCAGTGAAGGGTCGGCCTCTCAAGCAATCAAGGAAGCAGAGTATTTAATGGATTTCGCTGGAAATGGAATGCATTGTGTGCAAGTGTCAATGAAAGTTCCGATGAGGAGGCTTTTAAAGCTGTGCTAAAACTATAAAGCTTCTTTACATCGGAGAAATATATATTTTTTTTATTATGGCGAAGTAGTTAGACATATATTTTTACATTTGTTCATACCTATATGAAGAAATATTAGCACTAAACTGAAATCTTTAGGTACTTCATAAACCTTTCAAATAGTTTTTTTTTAAGTATACAATAGTCAGTATTCCTTTATCACTATTTTGATAAGTGATAAGTGAATTTAGGATCTGATAGGATTCATCATTTATAAATGAAATACTTTTGTAGTTAACAAAATAGAAAATACAGTTTAAACATCAGAGCCCTCTAGACCAGGGGTGGGCAAACTGTGGCCCAGGGGCCACATGCGGCCCACTAAGTGTTTGAATCCGGCCCGCCAGTTGCTACATGACTTGCAAGTCGGATGTCTTATTTAGCAAAAAAAACAACAACAAACAAACAACAAAACTGTAAAATTAAATGATGTAGTTTAATGTGGTCTGGTGTTTTGATAGTATATTAGTAACACTTTTACAGATAAAATTAGACAAATAATTCAAGGAAAATTACCATATAAGCATAAAATAGTGTGTGTATGTGTTAAATATATGTTCTGGCCCCCCGTTGTTAACTCAGTGCGGTCCACAAGTCAAATTATTAGCCCACCCCTGCTCTAGACATATAATCTTTCCACTAATATAACCTCGTATATTAGATATAATCAGAAAAAATATGAGTATATAAAAGTTGTGCTGATGTGTGTTGCAATAAATTTGTTCTCGACGTGTGGACAGGAAGTGACTTTAGGGGTTCAGAGTTTAGTTTCGGCTTGATTATGGCCGTAATAGCCCTTGTGTTATGATTATGTTTATTAAAGCTGCACTAAAAGCCTGTTGTTGTGGTGATCAAGTCTGGCGCTTCGCTTAGTGACCGATGTAGGATCCAGCATATTTTTAATGCCTTATAATTTATTCGTATTTTAGTCAATTTATCCATCAGCCAATGGAATTCAAAGCGTGAAGTGGCGAAGGATAATAGTGGGAGAAACCGTTCATTTCAGTGAACCGGATCATTCCGGTTCATTCAGTAAAAAGATCCGTTCATTTCGGTCAATTGGTCATTAGACCCGTTCAGCCGTGTCGAGTCAGTCCGTTCAACTCATGTTCACTTTTGTTCCGACTCAACGGCGCAACAACATGTGATGAATAGTAGTGTGTCGGTCATGAACGAACGGGTCAAAAGAACTAGTTCTTTTTTGTGAACTGAAGGAGCGATGTCACCGACAGTGTCGATGGAAGCAACGATGAACTGACTCTCCAGCCAATCAAAAAAAAAAAAAGCTTTTGCAACTGAACGGACTAAACGGGTATTTTAGGGCCGTTGACCTTGTTCATTCCATTCACAAAAAAGAACTAATTCTTTTGACCTGTTCGCTCATGACCAACACATCACTAGCAAAGGATGACTGTATTACTTTTTCTTTTCTTTGTAGCCTAAATTGTCTTTGTATTTATGTTTTTTTTTTTTTTTAGTCCTTTGTCATTTAATTGCATGACATCGTTTCCTCTGTTTTGGTTTTTCATCATAGATTTATCTTGAAACTTGGATAGGATGCTTCCAAGCCTCAGTGTCCTAGTTTCAGTTGGGATTAATCCAGGCTTTTTCTCTGTTGACTTAATTTCTAAGAAACATAATTCTATGCTTAAATCCACCAAAAAAGGGGAGAACTTCCACATATAATATATTTTCAACACAGACTCTTTTTAGGCATGTGTAGGAAATTATGGATTTTTTTTTAGTGGTATTGGAATTACTCCTTAGTGGTTTTTTCAGCACAGTGCCTTCTGTAGATCTTGTTAGGCACTGCTTGACTTGAAAATACCACTCTTTATCACATCGACATGATCTTATGTTTCCTTTTTATAAAAAAGCTTGATAGATCAAACAGCTAAGCTGGAAGATAACGCAAAAACCAACATCAATCTGCTCTTCCCCTTCCATTCCATGTATTTGTTTAATAAACCTTCAGTGGCTTATCTGTCTGTCATTTATTTACCCATCTCAGCCTCCATTTATGTGGAATTGTTTAGCCCGGCTTGCGTTTGTTTGTTTTGTTCATTTCCCTACTTTTCATCGTGTTTTTTTTTTTTTTGCTACAGGCAGGAGATAAGGAACTTCTCGTTGTGCTCATTTTAATTACTTTTGTCCTTTTTCTGATGGCTTATGATTTATGGTGGATATTTTTTTTCACCCCCGACTGTAAGAAATGTTACAATTGTTATAGTTAAAAAATGTCAAGTTTGACATTGTATGTATTTCAGATATACACATTCATGGTACATTAATACCGCATGCAAAAATGTAAATATTAAAGACAGTATTCCAGTACAGCCTTCCTTTTAAATAATGGACAAGCATGAGACCTTGAGAGGGAAGCAATTCCCTGGAATGAAATCAAGTAACATGAACAGTAGTTAAAACATGTACAGTATATGAATTATAGATATTACAGGCATGAATCCACACAACGCTTTGTGTCTTATCCTCCGTATTCTTATCCAAGGTTATTACTTTCTGTGCAATATTTCCTATTTCTATATAGAGTAGGAAGGGGCGGGACTTACAAAGGGCGCTGTTGTAGTCGGAACCGTGTTTGTGTACTTTTGGGTCACAAATAATCTGAATATAGGACCTCTGAAGTCAAACACAATCCCTAGCTCTAGCTAGTTGACCTGTAAGACTGTTGTGGACTTCTATAGAGCAGCTACACACAATAACCCGAAAAAAAAAACGTTCTAGATCTTTCAGAATCTGCACCTATTCCAGTTGTATTTCCTTGAATTTGTGTTTTTGTATATATTTTTTTGTCTTGCTGGGAATCACCAACTACAATAATGTCTGCCTGAGCTTGGGGGAGGGGCGAGAGCACATCACTCCTCCAGCCACGCCCATAAGGAAGCATTCATTCATTCATTCATTTTCTACCGCTTATCCTCACGAGGGTTGCAGGGGGTGCTGGAGCCTATCCCAGTTGTCTTCGGGCGACAGGCGGGGTACACCCTGGACTGGTGGCCAGCCAATCACAGGGCACATATAGACAAACAACAATTTGGAGTCGCCAATTAACCTAGCATGTTTTTGGAATGTGGGAGGAAACCGGAGTACCCAGCGAAAACCCACGCATGCACGGGGAGAACATGCAAACTCCACACAGAGATGGCCGAGGGTGGATTCGAACTCGGGTCTCCTAGCTGTGAGGCCCTCGCGCTAATCACTCGTCCGCCATGCAGCGTAAAAACATCTTATTTTCTTTTATTATGTCTACTATATTGGGTAATATGAGTATAACGTTCACTATAGGGGTGTTACTTCATGTCTAGAGGGCTCTAAAATTAATTTATTCATTTTCTACCGCTCATCCTCACAAGGGTCGCGGAGGGTTCTGGAGCCTATCCCAGCTGTCTTTGGGTGAAACCCTGGACTGGTGGCCAGCCAATCACAGGGCACATATAGACAAACAACCATTCACACTCACATTCATACCTATGGACAATTTGGAGTCTCCAATTAACCTAGCATGTTTTTGGAATGTGGGAGGAAACCGGAGAAAACCCACGCATGCACGGGGAGAACATGCAAACTCCACACAGAGATGGCTGAGTGTGGAATTGAACCCGGGTATCCTAGCTGTGAGGCCTGCACGCTAACCACTCGAACACCGTGCAGCCCTCATAAGGAAGCAAAAGAACAGTATTGCAACGCCTTCTGAAACCGAGCGTTTTGATCCATCCCAAAATTCTTTCAGGCATCACTTATCATTATCTTAAACTTTGGCATCGCAAGAACACAAGAATACTACATTTATAAGACAGAAAAGTGGAAAAAGAATAACGCGTCCCCTTTAAGGCTCGATGGTATAAGAACAAGAAGCCAGAAGTTGCAATAAAATGGATATGATTATGATGATGTTATGATTTGCGTAGTAAGCAAGGCAGTCTTGCCGTGTTTCCATTTTTCCCAACATATGCTGCTCATGGAAAAGACACACATGATGCTAATTCTTGTAAATGACTGTACTCCACATCTGCACTGCTGGGGAAAGCTAATTGACTTTTGCTGCATGAGCCAGAATGTTTGTATCCTGTATATACGCGTATTTCTCTTTTGTTCAACTTATCAGCATCCAAGCAGCATCTCCACACCCCCCCTCCCCCCTCCTCACCCACGCCATCGCCCACCATGGCAACAGAGCTAAATACTTATACCCCCCTCTCATGTTGTCACAACACACCCTTCCTGTCTCCCTCGCACACTCGTTCACCTCCTCGCTCCGAAATGTACTAAATTAGCTTTGACCTTCTGCATTTTAAACGAGGAAACGGCACGGTGGCTTGTGTGGAATGGAATATTGTTATTCACCAGCCGGCAGGTGGGCCACCTAGATATAATAGACAATGCAGTAAGCCATCTTTTTGCAGCTGCCCTTATGCTGATGTTGTATATATCTGATATTGTATATACTGCATGGGGGGGTCCTACTTCCTTTATTATAAGTTGTTCTGTCCAATGGCTCATGTGAATTCATTCTAAAGATGGAGAATGAAGTAACGTGGTCTTTGCCCCCCCCCGACTTAAACGTCACACTTAATAGCCCAGTGTCGTCTTCCTTATGGTGGAGTAATGAATACTGACCTTAACTGAGTCAAGTGGGTGTTGTGGGGTCTTTTATGACCTCTTGGATGAGTCATCGCTGCGCTCTTGGGGTTATGTCGGTTGGCCGGGCCACTCCTTCAGCACAGTTCCATGTTTTTGCCTTGTATGGATAATGGCTCTCACTGTGGTTGGCTGGAGTCCCAGAGCTTTAGAAATGGATTTGTAACCTTTTTTCATACTGCGGGGGCAGCAGCAATCACTTTTTTTTTTCTTTCTTTTTCCAGATTTTTTAAAATTTTCTTTTTAATATGTTTTAATTAAAAAAACTGCATGTTCTATTCAGCTGTAATTGACAATTATTTTGATGTAAACCAGCGGTCTCAAACTCAATTTACCTGGGGGCCACTGGAGCTAGGGTCTGGGTCAGGTTTTCCAAAAAAAAAAAAAACGCATTTATTAAAAACAGAAAAATGAATAAACTTTGCTTTGGTTCCGGTTTTCTCCAATAAAAGCTCTGATAAAACATTCCACTGTTCTCAAATATCTTTATTTTTATTTTTCTACACAAAATAAGATCAAGAATAAAGAAAATCAATCAATCAGTAATACATAAATACAATAATAATAAAACCGCAAATAATAAAAACTTAAGAAACCACATATAGTTGGTGGGTAGACAAATTATTTTTTTCAGATTAAAATGAACAAAGCATTATTAGAGCCCTGTAGACATTACAAAACACGACTATAGTCACATTTATACTCCCTATATTCCACACGGATAGGGAGGATAACTATTAACAGTTATTTAACTTTTAACATGAACATTAATCAAACGTAATAATTTTTTCTGGGTACATGATACCATACAGCATCCATATCAATCTTGCACGGGCCGCACTAACATTAAACTTTCATATCAAGGCGGGGGGCCTCAAACTAGTGTCCTGCGGGCCACATTTGGCCCGTGGGCCGCGTGTTTGAGACCCCTGATTCATATAGAGTTGTTTTACGCATCTAAAGCAATAATTGCTGATGATGACATCATAGGTGGATGATTTTGCTATTTTGTTAGCTAGATAACAGTATGGCATTTTAGAAAGTGGGTACAGGCAAAAAAATATTTTTTTGTGTATAAAATGATAATTTCTAAAATATTCAAACAGATCAATGTGTGGGACACACACACACACACACACACACTATCGACACACAAAGGTTGCAGCCTCTTTTAAAATGAGTCTGCACTGAGAAAAGCCTACAGCAGCACAGCAGGTAGGAAGGAGTGATGTTAATAACATGCAAAAGGAAGAGGTGAGGCTGGGGGGTTTGGGGGGTGGGGGTGGGGGGGGGGGGGGTCTTGGACTGCTCCATAAACATGATCAGTGGTCATGTGATGCATTGTGGAGCTATTTCAGGAGAAGGTGGAGAGCGGGCTGGGTTGAGTTGAGTTGAGCAGACCACAGTAGAAGATGATGCTTTTAAAGAGTAGCAGCAGATTCCGTGCGAATGAATGGTTGATTTTGGCAAGTAACACAATTTTGGGTTAAAGTGCCACTCCATGAATGCCACATCTACTGAATGGCTGTTTTATACTAATCACATGTGCATAATTTTTGGTCATCTATTGAGGAATAAGTCATAATTTCATAAGAATAATGTGATATTTCGAAGCTGTGATATTCCTTTTTCTACCACTTATCTTCATGAGGGTCGTGGAGGGTCCTATCCCAGCTGTCTTTGGGCGAGAGGCGGGGTACACCCTGGACTGGTGGCCAGACAATCACAGGGCACATATAGACAAACAACCATTCACACTCACATTCATACCTAATGCAATAATACAAATAAAACTTGCCTTCCATAATTTTTTTTACACTTTTGCTATGTTCAACAACCATTCCATAAAAGGTGAAATAGTTGGGACATTAAAACGACTAGAATTTCACAAGAAATAGTTGAAATATTAAGAGATTAAATTATATATATATATATTTATTATTATTGACTTTTTATTATTATTATTATTATTATTATTATTATTATTATTATTATTATATTATGACCCTAAGCTGGTAATATGTATAAATATGTGGAATTGCAGGTAAAATATCGAGCAAACATGTACCGCTGTTTGTCTCAAGGGTCTTTGAACGCACCACAGTGGCTGTGAGACACAACGGTGAATCTATGAGTACAGGTACATTTTATAAAAAAAAATCATAATTTTATAAGAAAAATATGTTAGGGGGGAGTTGTAATACTATGGAATATTGTCAAAATATTAAATTCATAATAATGAAAATTTACAAAGATTAAGACAAAAGGATAAATATTTGGAAAATGGGACAAATAAGAGCAAAGCTGAGATGCTTATATAACTTAATGTGCCTAAAAGAAGAAATTCCGGTCATTCCTGTCAACATTTGCATCCGAAAATGAGGGACCTTTTCCAGAAAATAAAAGAAAATTCTTATCTTTCCACCTCACTGGAAGTCTCTCACATGCAGGTGTCGTCTTAAAATTGGGAGAGAAACGCTGCCTTGCAACGGGCCACGCATGGAGGAATAACGTGACTAAAAATTGATGTTAACAATGCATTATTTAAGGTGATTTTAAAAATCCGCCTCGCAAATATTTTATGACGTAGCAAATGCACTCAACTCTTTTGTTCGACTTCAAGGACACACTATACCAGGGGGTCTCAAACACGCGGCCTGCGGGCCACATGTGGCCCGCAGGACACTAGTTTGAGGCCCCCGCCTCGATATGAAAGTTTAATGTTAATGCAGCCCGCGCAAGTTTGATATGGATGCTGTATGGTATCATGTACCCAGAAAAAATTATTACGTTTGATTAATGTTCATGTTAAAGGTTAAATAACTGTTAATAGTTATCCTCCCTATCCGTGTGGAAGTGGTAAGTTTTTGGCTATTTAAGTTTAAAGGAAATAACTTGAAGGCTACCGTTTAGGTCGCTAGCTCTCTAGTTTGCGAGTTAGCATGTGTCTCAAGACCCTGCAGTTGCGCAATATGTTGTAAATAAAAAAAGAGTATAAATGTGACTATAGTCGTGTTTTGTCATGTCTACTGGGCTCTAATAATGCTTTGTTCATTTTAATCTGAAAAAAATAATTTGTCTACCCACCAACTATATGTGGTTTCTTAAGTTTTTATTATATGCCGTTTTATTATTATTATTATTATTATTATTATTATTATTATTATTATTATTATTATTATTATTATTATTATTATTATTATTATATTTATTTATTACTGATTGATTGATTTTTTTTTCTTGATTTGTTTATTTATTTTTCATCTTATTTTGTGCAGAAAAATAAAAAATAAGATATTTGAGAACCGTGGAATGTTTTATCAGACTCCCCTTTTATTGGGAATGTGATGACAGGAGTCTCATTTTGGGAAAATGAGTATTTGGCAATATACCTGACACATGCTTGCAGTTTAAAAAGGACATTTAAAAACGCAATGTGCAAAAACTTCCAACAAAAACAATTGCCAAACGATAGTCATCATATTTAAGCTAAAATGCAAATTCAGCGCACCAATCATATGAAGCATCTCATAAGCAGTTTTCGGCGACGAGGAGGTAGAATCTGTGCTGGGTTTGGAGCAATAATGAGCAGACGGGCTGTGAGTGGTGGTGGCGTGCAAAAAAAGTGTTATGTTCAAGTCTAAAGGGAATTTTGTATTGAAAATACACATTGGGAATATTCCCTATGGTAATATTGTATCTATCTCTATTAAATGCAATATTATGTCTATTCAAACACTTCCAGACAATTACAGAGGAGAGCGTCATTATCATTGCTCAACTTTATGAAGCGCAAATGAACATTTTAGTGGATGAAGTGCTATGCTGACATCATGACAATGATCAGTCTGTTTCTTTTTATTGCTCGTCTTTCAAACTTCATCCCATATGTTAATGTTGCTATGCTGCATCCATGTAAAACATGATGATAGCCGATATCCTCTGGTAATGGAAATGAATGCAGTAATAAGATATGTTCAACATACTTTGATGATTTTTGGTTACAAAAATATATCTTTTGAATGAATAAATTTTTCAGTGGGGTTGGGGTTGGGAGGGGGGGGGTGTTCATAATCTGGAATGCAAAAGTGAAGTAAAATTTGTTTATTTAGATTTACAGCCCTCAATTTGAGCAATTTTTTTTGGTCCCCCCCCCCAAAAAAAAATATATATATATAATTTTTTTTAGTACCCCCCCAACGCAGCTCATTCACCTTAAGCTGGTGATAATTTACAAATATGTGGAATTGCAGGTAAATATACAGCATACCTGTACCGCTGTTCATGTCTATATTCATCACTGATGATGCTTTTGCTCGAGGGTCTTTGAATGCACCATTGTGGCTGTGAGACACAAAAGCGAAACTATGAGTACAGTTACATTGTATACTTTTAAAATGCATTTATTGCGTGTGTGAGGCATTTTGAAGAGGGAAGGTGAAGGTTACAACATTCACTTTTATTGCAAATGTTGATACCAAATTGGAGGAGAGCATCCTCAAGCTAGCAGGAGTGTAAAAAAAAAGTTATGGAAGGCAAGTTTTATTTGTTTTATTGCAAGTTTATATATTTTAGAATGAATAATTACTAATGAAGGCTGCACGGCAACGAGTGGTTAGCACGCAGGCCACACAGCTAGGAGACCCGAGTTCAATCCCACTCTCGGCCATCTGTGTGTGGAGTTTGCATGTTCTCCCCGTGCATGCGTGGGTTTTCTCCGGGTACTCTGGTTTCCTCCCACATTCCAAAAACATGCTAGGTTAATTAGCGACTCCAAATTCTCCATAGGTATGAATGTGAGTGTGAATGGTTGTTTGTCTATACAGTGAAGAAAATAAGTATTTGAACACCCTGCTATTTTGCTATTTCTCCCACTTAGAAATCATGGAGGGGTCTGAAATTTTCATCGTAGGTGCATGTCCACTGTGAGAGAGATAAACTAAAAAGAAAAATCCAGAAATCACAATGCATGATTTTTTAACAATTTATTTGTGTGATACAGCTGCTAATAAGTATTTGAACACCTGAGAAAATGAATGTTAATATTTGGTACAGTAGGCTTTGTTTGCTATTACAGAGGTCAAACGTTTCCTGTAGTTTTTCACCAGGTTTGCACACACTGCAGGAGGGATCTTGGCCCACTCCTCCACACAGATCTTCTCTAGATCAGTCAGGTTTCTGGGCTGTCGCTGAGAAACACGGAGTTTGAGCTCCCTCCAAAGATTTTCGATTGGGTTCAGGTCTGGAGACTGGCTGGGCCATGCTAGAACCTTGATATGCTTCTTACGGAGCCACTCCTTGGTTTTCCTGGCTGTGTGCTTCGGGTCGTTGTCGTGTTGGAAGACCCAGCCACGACCCATCTTCAATGCTCTGACAGAGGGAAGGAGGTTGTTCCCCAAAATCTCACAATACACGGCCCCAGTCATCCTCTCTTTAATGCAGTGCACTCGTCCTGTCCCATGTGCAGAAAAACACCCCCAAAGCATGATGCTACCACCCCCATGCTTCACAGTAGGGATGGTGTTCTTCGGATTGTACTCTTCATTCTTCTTCCTCCAAACACGCTTATTGGAATTATGACCAAAAAGTTCTATTTTGGTCTCATCTGACCATAAAACTTTCTCCCATGACTCCTCTGTATCATCCAAATGGTCATATGCAAACTTAAGACGGGCCTTGACATGTGCTGGTTTAAGCAGGGGAACCTTTCGTGCCATGCATGATTTCACATCATGACGTCTTAGTGTATTACCTACAGTAACCTTGGAAACGGTGGTCCCAGCTCTTTTCAGGTCATTGACCAAGTCCTGTCGTGTAGTTCTGGGCTGATTCCTCACCTTTCTTAGAATCATTGAGACCCCACGAGGTGATATCTTGCATGGGGCTCCACTCCGATTGAGATTGACCGTCATGTTTAGCTTCTTCCATTTTCTAATGATAGCTCCAACAGTGGACCTTTTTTCACCAAGCTGCTTGGTAATTGCTCCGTAGCCCTTTCCAGCCTTGTGGAGGTGTACAATTTTGTCTCTGGTGTCTTTGGACAGCTCTTTGGTCTTCGCCATGTTACAAGTTAAAGTCTTACTGATTGTATGGGGTGGACAGGTGTCTTTATGCAGCTAACGACCTCAAACAGGTGCATCTGATTCAGGATGATACATGGAGTGCAGGTGGACTTCTAATGGGCAGACTAACAGGTCTTTCAGGGTCAGAATTCTAGATGATACACAGGTGTTCAAATACTTATTTGCAGCTGTATCACACAAATAAATTGTTAAAAAATCATGCATTGTGATTTCTGGATTTTTCTTTTTAGTTTATCTCTCTCACAGTGGACATGCACCTACGATGAAAATTTCAGACCCCTCCATGATTTCTAAGTGGGAGAAATAGCAAAATAGCAGGGTGTTCAAATACTTATTTTCTTCACTGTATGTGCCCTGTGATTGGCCGGCCACCAGTCCAGGGTGTACCCCGCCTCTCTCCTGAAGACAGCTGGGATAGGCTCCAGCATACCCCACGATCCTTGTGAGGATAAGCGATAGAAAATGAATGAATGAATGATGCTTTTGCTTGAGGGTCTTTGAACGCACCACAGTGGCTGTGAGACACAAAAGCGAAACTATGAGTACAGTTACATTGTATACTTTTAAAATGCATTTATTGCGTGTGTGAGGCATTTTGAAGAGGGAAGGTGAAGGTTACAACAGTCACTTTTATTGCAAATGTTGACACAAAATTGGAGGAGAACATAGCAGGAGTGTAAAAAAATATTTAGAAGGCAAGTTTTATTTGTATTATTGCAAGTTTTTCCATTTTATAATGAATAATTACTAATGAATAACATTAAATTAGGATCTGTAGTGGTTCCCCATTGTTTTGACTGCGGGATCCACTATCACCCTCAATCACCAGTGGCAACCAAAATTTTGGTTATAGAAATATAAAACCACAACTTGTGTTTTTTGGATGAACTCCAGATGTTTGGATGTTTAGTGTGTAAAAACTGTCAATCGTCTAATGACAAACTACTGTGTCTGATTTGAGTCTAATTCGATATTAATCATTTTCCTGCGGTGTATGATCAGCACACGGCAATTTATCATCTCCAACAGACTTAGTGGAGCACTTACGGGGAATGCTGGCAGTGACATCCATCTGGCTGTCTGCTTGTTTTAATCTATTCGGTCGTTGAACGACATGGCATGGACGTGACTGCTCTCCAAGCGTGGTGCTTCAGCTTCACGCACCAGGACTACTTACCAGTCCATCCATGCGTTCGTTTAGAGCTTCCTGCCGCAGGAGATGTCACAGGGTCTCAATGGAGGGTCTCCGGGGACTTCTCGTGACACCGGCACCCAGTCCTCGCCATCTGTTCGCTTCGGTCAGGATGTCCCCAGTGTCAATGACCCCAAAGCCCGGGTAAACAAATGAACGTCGAACTCAACAGAGTGGGGTGTGGTTCAGGATCATCACTGACGTGCATACACTGTAAAAAAAAAAAAAAAAAAAATCTAAGTTGACTCAACTTAAAAATTTTTTTTTATTAAAATTTGGATTAAATCTAGCAAATTATTTCAGGTAATTTCAACTCACAACGAAGTTTCTCCGATTTAAAAAATCAAGTTCACATGACTTATTGATTTGTTTTGGGAACTTTCTTTATTAGGTCAAATAAACAAATATTTTTGTTGTATCAACAATAGAACTGAAGTAATCTCAACTCACTTTTGATTTAGTCGAACTAATTAGCTCAAGTAAATTCAACTCACAATTAAATTGAAATTAATGAGTTGAGATTACTTGATTTACACTTTGATTTTTTTACTTGATTTATTTGGTTATTTGACCTAAAAAATTAAGTTCCCCCAACAAATCAATAATTCACGTGAACTTGGTCTTTTAATTTGGAGAAACTTAGTTTTGTGTTGAAATTACCTGAAATAATTTGCTAGATTTTATAAAAAAAAAAAAAAAATTACACGAAAATTTTTTTTTTTACATTTTTTTAAAATTAAAAAAAAAAAATTGTAACCTCGCGGAGGTTGCAATTTTTCTTAAGTTGAGTCAACTTGGATTTTTTTTACAGAATGTATCAGCTTCTTAAATACAGTAGTCGGGGTTGAAATCTGACACAAATCATAACAACGAGAAATGCCATGTTAAATCAACTATTTGGTTACAAAACAATAGGCTACCAAACAGAAATTTGGATTCAAGTAAAAAAATATATAGATTAAAATGTAGAATGTAAAATGTAGATTAAAGTCAAAAAATTTTTGAAAATATTAAAAGAGAGCAACTGGCTGCCATTTCAGACACCTTAACACATCTGTTTAAATTATTACCATCTTATTATCAATCAATCAATTATTACTATTACCATCTCTAAACAAAGAAACGCAATGACAGTCTGTGTGTTTATTAACATATATCAGTGTGTGGGGTGATATTTGTGATAAGCTTAGTCTTGGACCGTCATCACCGATTTGACTCCGTGGAAGTCTGGTGCCCTGGCAAACATCGGCGGTGATCGGTCTCGCTTTTGCGCCGCCATACAGCATCATTAAGTGAGCATCCATATTATACATTCAGTATGTACTCTATCAAAGTTGCTCAAACATATTTTGTGGGTTGCTTGCTACTTCGGAAAAATCGGCACTCTCTGCAGTTTATGTAAACAGTCGCTCCAGGCAACCATTTTGAGTAAACACAGCATGTCATTTTGACCCCTTACATTTTGCACTGGACAAATTTAAATTTGCGCTCTTGAGTTGAGCTCTTAAAATGTGGATCTTTGGTACAAGTAGATGTGTGTCAAAGGTCAACTTCCCAAAAAGTAAGCAGAAGCTTAACCTTTTGAAAATGTTTCCAGAAAGGATGTTTTTATAAACTGTATTGGCATGTTTATGCTAATGCAGACTATGTACTGGGTATGTATCACAAAATGTAGCCATTTTGTCAAAGCTGAATAAATGGTTGACTTTAAAGCGAAGGTGGAACTTGCATGGAATTTACCATGAGTTATCGATCATGGTATTACCTATTTTAAATAAATTTTTAATACTCAGCCTGCAGTTTCAATGACTCACGGGTACTCAATGAAGACTTGAGCTCCATTGACTCACGGGTGCTTGATGAGAACTTGACTTTCACTGACTCACGGGTACTCGGCACAGACTCAAGTTTCACTGACTCATGGGTACTCGGCACACACTCGTTGTACTGACTCATGAGTACTCGGCGCAGACTCAAGTTCCACTGACTCATGGGTACTCGACACAGACTCGTGGCACTGACTCATTGGTTGATGGAGTCTTAAGTTGCCCTGACTCACAGGTTGACGAAGACTCAAAGAATCAAGTTTCACTGACTCATGGGTACTCGGCAAAGGCTCAAGTTTCACTGACTCACGGGTACTCGGCACAGACTCAAGTTTCACTGACTCGTGGGTACTCGGCACAGGCTCAAGTTTCACTGACTCATGGGTGCTCGGCGCAGACTCAAGTTTCACTGACTCATGGGTACGCGTCGCAGACTCAAGTTTCACTGACTCATGGGTACTCGGCGCAGACTCTAGTTTCACTGACTCATGGGTACGCGTCGCAGACTCAAGTTTCACTGACTCATGGGTACTCGGCGCAGACTCTAGTTTCACTGACTCATGGGTACTCGGCGCAGACTCAAGTTTCACTGACTCATGCGTACTCGCCACAGGCCCAAGTTTCACTGACTCATGGGTACTCGATGCAGACTCAAGTTTCACTGACTCATGGGTACTCGCCACAGGCTCAAGTTTCACTGACTCATGGGTACTCGGTGCAGACTCAAGTTTCTCTGACTCATGGGTACTCGGCAAAGACTCAAGTTTCACTGACTCATGGGTACTCGCCACAGACTCGTGGCACTGACTCATCGGTTGATGAAGTCTTAAGTTGCACTGACTCATGGGTACTCGGCACAGACTAGTGGCACTGACTCATTGGTTGATGAAGTCTTAAATTGCACTGACTCATGGGTACTCGGCACAGACTCAAGTTTCACTGACTCATGGGTACTCTGCACAGGCTCAATTTTCACTGACTCATGGGTACTCGGCACAGACTCGCGGCACTGACTCATTGGTTGATGAAGTCTTAAGTTGCACTGACTCATTGGTTAATGAAGACTCAAAGAATTGAGTTTCACTGACTCACGAGTGCTCAATGAAGACTTGAGCTTCAACGACTCAAGAGTTGACAAAGATTCAAGTTTTACTGGCTCACAGATTGACAAAGACTATACAAAGAATTGAGTTTCACTGACTTGCGGGGGGTGGCTGCATGGTGATCGAGTGGTTAGCACTCAAGTTCGATTCCACCCTCGGCCATCTCTGTGTGGAGTTTGCATGTTCTCCCCGTGCATGTGTGGGTACTCCGGTTTCCTCCCACATTCCAAAAACATGCTAGGTTAATTAGCGACTCCAAATTGTCCATAGGTATGAATGTGAGTGTGAGTGGTTGTTTGTCTATATGTGCCCTGTGATTGGCTGGCTGCAGTGAGTGACTCATCAGAACTGGAATCGGTAAAAGAAATGGAGTTTCCCATCACTAATCCAAATGTGCAATAAAATAATGCAGCGAGCGCGGAGTCACTGAACGAGTTAGAAAAGCAATGTAAAAGTAAAGGCGGGGGGAAAAAAATCCACTGTAATCCACTGCTTAGTCTTGATTGCAAGAAAACAATTGGTTGCTGTGCCATCTGTGCTGCATCACACTAAGAAAATAATCTATTTAATTTCCCCCGTGACCGCAGGTGCTATCGTTTATCTCTTCCAGGGAGACTTCTAAAGTAGATAAATGCTCGTCTCTGAATGAGATAAATCTATTTTAACATATGTGCCCTGTTGAGCTGCCGTATGGGAACGGCAGAGGAAGTTATACTACTTCCACTGAGTCTGGACACACTTCATTTATCACTTTTAGTGAGAACAGCGCTGCATTAAAACGTTGTATATTTAGTAATAGATACACCATACTTTTTAGACGACTTTTGTTTACAACTAAAAGGACACCACAGCTTGTTAATTTTGCACAGCTATATTTGTTCCCAAGAGGTAATAACACATACAGTACACGGTCTGCATAATGCAAATAAAGCGCTGAGCCGTTAACAAAACTTGACAACATCCCTGCAAGAGCGCCGCTGCGTATACTGTATGTTTACATCTGTAACATCTGCATGTGTGTGACTTGGTATCTTACTTTGTGCTCTCACATCCTCTGTTGGCATGTTAATTGCTGTGTGCGTGACTGTACTAGGAATTCTGTCGCCATGATTATTTATTTCCTCTTTCAGACCCGTACCAGATATAATGTGTGAAAGTTTACATGCCGGGAACCAAAAGTAAAAGCAAAAAAAGAACGTCTTCTACTTTAAATAAGAACTTTTTCTACTTCACGTCCTCGATTTTCAGATCAACATTTGCAATAAAAGTGATCTACTAAATAATATTTGGCTCCAAAACCCTTCTTTCTTCAATTGCCATTGTTCACTTCTTCATCCTGAAAAAGTTTTTGGTACTCCCTGTGTGACAGCTGGCTTTTCTTGATTTTTTTTTTTTGACAAACTCATCGTGAAGAAAGCAAATGGGAAGCACCCGACAAAAAATAACATTTGACTCCAAAAGAAGCTTGTCTTTGCATTAGTGATGGGAAATTTGATTCTTTCTACTGCCTCGAGTTCTTGTGAGTCACTTCCTGAAGTGAATGGGGGAGTTAGTGAAACCTGTGAGTCTGTGAAACACAAGTCTTTGTTGTGCACCTGTGAGTCAGTGAAACTCGAGTCTCAGTCATGCACCCACGAGTCAGTGAAACCAGAGTCTTTAAGTAATCTGAGTCGGTGAAACCAGAGTTTTTTGCAACTCATGACTCGGTGAAACCAGAGTTTTTGGCAACTCATGACTCTGTGAAACCAGAGTCTTTGGCAACTCATGACTCTGTGAAACCAGAGGTTTTGGCAACTCATGACTCGGTGAAACCAGAGGTTTCGCAACTCATGACTCGGTGAAACCAGAGTTTTCGGCAACCCGGGAGTCGGTGAACCCCGCGTTTTCGGCAACCCGGGAGTCGGTGAAACCCGAGTTTTCGGCAACCCGGGAGTCGGTGAAACCCGGGTTTTCGGAAACCCGGGAGTCGGTGAAACGCAAGTCTCTGTGGAGCTCCTTTTGTGGAGTTCCTTTGGTCTAGTGTGAAGGCAGTCATCCATTTCTGGTCTCGTCTCTTGGGGGGGGGGGCATCACAACACCATATTGTGAATTTTTTGGCTTTTTAGAACGGATTAACTGGATTTACATTATTTCTTATGGGGAAAATTGACTTGGTTAGAGTCGGACTTCATGACGTTATCCAAGGTTCCACTGTACTTGATATGCTAAATAAGAAAGTGGTCTGCTCTACTGTAGCTACATACAATATATTTAATATTATCTAACACTCAAGGGAACGTTGTTAATTAACCTGCAGTTGAAATTTGTAAATCATCGAATCAACTGAGAAAATTTATATGACTTGTAGTGTGAGCCCATCTTTGGGATAATTAAACTTGACGTGTGTTACGGTAAAATGCATCCTAGTGCTCCCTGAGAAACATCAGGAATACTCTTGAGCCGGAGCGTCATGTTCCTCTTTAAAAATGGCTGAACGAGATGATGTCAACTAGCTCTTAAAGTCTATGATGGAGCACACACATCTGTCGTTTCTGTTTAGCATAGGCAAGATGTTTATCTTTTGTTGCTTGGTTAGTTTGTTAGGATTACATAAAATAAACATACGTTTATATACGTTTGACCCAAGCTGTATGTATTTCTATCAGAACATCAACACATGCTTATCACACAACCCATTCCTGTAAATGTACAAAAATCGACACGACCGGAAACAATGTTGAATTAGCAGGGGCGCCATGTTTTTGTCCATCATCCGCAGCAGTGGGCAGAGGGGAGTCCGCTGAGAAAATATTAAAATGTGCCATAGCCGCAAAGTGCTCTTGGAGTAATTAAGTTGACAGCAGTTTGGCTCCATCAGCTCCACGTTGAGAGTGTAATGTATTTCAATAATGACAGTGCTCGGTGGTAAATTGGCTTGTCGTCGCACTCTCTCTGGCTCCCTCAGCTAATCGTTTTACTGCTGACCATTCTGATTGGGGCATAGGTCCAGCATTGCTGGCTGCTAGCTTGCTATTTTTCCCCCGAGGAGGAAGTGTACAGAGACGGACAAGGTTTATGTCATTGCATGTAACTTCCCATGTGCATGCAGGTTCGTGTGCCCGACTTATTTGCAAGATTTAATGTGTTGACGAGACAGCTTGGTACATTGCTAAATGTTTTTTTCCGTCTGTGGTGAACACAATTCCAACTCCTTGAAGATTTTTTTTTCAACTTGGCTCTACTCCCGCTAAAATGGCTGATCTTGTCAGAGCACGAGTAATCAGCACGCACAGTACAGAACAGAATGACAGCATGGAAGTTGGATGGCTGGCCAGCCGACTGCTCATCTGGATACTTGCCTCTTAGCCTCGGTGCGTGTTTTGATAGCTTAGTGGACAACGTTGGTCCACTTGTTATATAAAGTCTATAAATTGAGTCCATAAAGAAGTTGGAAGGACACTAAAAGTGTTGATGCTGTGAGATGCTGACACGACAAACTTGTAGTGAAGAGAGCAAATGGGAAGCAAACGACAAAAAAATAACATTTGACTCCAAAAAAGCTTGTCTTTGCATTAGTGATGGGAAATTTGGTACCCGTGAGTCGGTGAAGTATGAGTACTGGTCGACCCGTTCGTTGGTGAAACTGGAATTGGTGTATTGACTCGGTGAAACCCGAGTTTTCGGCAACCCGTGACTTGGTGGAACCCGAGTTTTCGGTGACACGTGACTCTGTGGAACCCGAGTTTTCGGCGACACGTGACTCGGTGGAACCCGAGTTTTCGACGACACGTGACTCGGTGGAACCCGAGTTTTCGGTGACACGTGACTCGGTGGAACCCGAGTTTTCGACGACACGTGACTCGGTGGAACCCGAGTTTTCGACGACACGTGACTCGGTGGAACCCGAGTTTTCGATGACACGTGACTCGGTGGAACCCGAGTTTTCGGGGACACGTGACTCGGTGGAACCCGAGTTTTCGGGGACACGTGACTCGGTGGAACCCGAGTTTTCGGCGACACGTGACTCGGCGGAACCCGAGTTTTCGGCGTCACGTGACTTGGCGGAACCCGAGTTTTCGGCGACACGTGACTCGGCGGAACCCGAGTTTTGGGCGAACCGTGACTCGGCGGAACCCGAGTTTTGGGCGAACCGTGACTCGGCGGAACCAGAGTTTTGGGCGAACCGTGACTCGGCGGAACCAGAGTTTTGGGCGAACCGTGACTCGGCGGAACCAGAGTTTTGGGCGAACCGTGACTCGGCGGAACCCGAGTTTTAGGCGAACCGTGACTCGGCGGAACCCGAGTTTTGGGCGAACCGGGAGTCGGCGGAACCCGAGTTTTGGGCGACCCGGGAGTCGGCGGAACCCGAGTTTTGGGCGACCCGGGAGTCGGCGGAAACCGAGTTTTGGGCGACCCGGGAGTCGGCGGAAGCCGAGTTTTCGGCGACCCGGGAATCGGTGGAAACGCAAGCTCTCAGGCTGACCAAGTGAATCGTTCGTTTTGTTGAGTCTGTGATGCAGTTTGAGCAGGAATCATAGAAAGAAAACATACTTTAATATACCAAAAACAAATCTCATGACCAGATTCTCTTAGGTTGGATTCACACTTGTCATGTTTGGCTTATTTAAAATTAACCTGTTTGCTCTGCTAGTATGGTTCCTTTGGTCAAGTGTGAAGGCAGTCATCCATATCTGGTGGAGTGCGGTTTGCTTGAACTCGGATGCTACACAAGCCCATGTGATACCAGCGTTAGAATGACAGCAAAAAGTATGCAGAAATGACAAATATCTAAGGGAAAGTGTGTTGCAAGTGCTGTCAATCTGTTGTGCCCTCCCCCGCTGTGTGTGTGTGTGTGTCTGTGAGACATATATAGAAAATAATAACCTACGTTTTCAACCCTGCAGATGGCATTTTGGTTTGGAATATTTGAGTTGAGATGAGATGTTGCCCCATAGGAAAAATACCATTATGAACGCTTAGAGAACCACACCAAAGCATCCAGTCGAATGCTTGTTTTTTTTCTTTCCTTTGTATTTCTGTAAGCACTTTTACCCATTTACTGGATTTATTCTACTGTTCAAGCGCATAATCCTGTTTCCACCACCCATGGTGAGTTTTTAGTCCTTTTTTTATTTTGGTACTTTGTTTTTTTGTATGCTGTTTTGCTCAGTGTGAGATCTTTTTTTCATAAAATACTAAATTGATGGCACCAACCTCCGCAAAACATAACATAAATGTTTTTTTATTTTTTTATTTGGTATAAACCTGAGTATCAAGTCAAGTGTTCAAGTAATCAAGTAATTCTCGGTACGAGGTACATTATTAAAAAAAACCAAACAAACAAACAAAAAAAACCCACCTTAAACTGTATTATGGAAAGCAGGAAGTGAACAAAGCAATACAAGTATAAAAAGTAGTCATGGTGTCAAAGTTATATAAAGTAAATAAAGTTTTATGTATGGTGCATTTAAAGACAGCTGGACATTAAAAAAACAAAACAAAACAGTGAAACACAGGGTGAATGACCAAGATTACCTCGTATTTCGGTACGTGACAAAAAAAAAACAAAAACAAAATAATAATTAAAAAAAAATCAATTATATTAGGAAAGCAGGAAGTGAACAAATGTAACAGTTACCGATTGTAAAAGTACCAGATAGAGGGGTAGTATTTAATAAGCTTTGCTTCTTCCTACTCCTTTTGGACATGTGGAACTGTCAACTGATTATGTGATGCATTCAATTGTAATCGGATGCATGTTAAAATGAAATAAAACCATTAACATTACCAAGTGTTAACTTGAAAACAAAAGGGTGTGTAGTGAGCACAGCCGACAAACAACCATTCAAGCTCACTTTCATACCAAGTTAGAAAAATAAATGTATAAATCAGTTATATGCAAGTCAATCCAATTACTGCATGCATACTGAATTAAAATATTATATTTGTTAAATTCCCAAATCATGTGAAAAGGTCTAATCCATTCTTTGCCCGATTTTCGAGGTCTAATTTAACAGAAAAATACAATTTCCAGGAAAGCTGAGCTGCATACCACTTGATGTGTTTTTCCAGCAGTACCTTTCAAAGACTGGAACACAGCAAATAGTCTTTAATGGGAGGAAATAGGCCTGCCCCTGGGGTTTCTTGCACAAAGTCAGCCCCAGTGCATCTGACTTCACTCCCTCTCGCTCTTATTTTTCGAGCTCTTTGGTCGATTATGATGCCATTCGACGCATACACTCAGCATGTGAGCGTGCGCCGCTTTGCATGTGATTGCTCGCCCATAAATGTCAGGGGGTGGGGCTGCTAAAAGGGAAGATGTGGTGAGATATTTGGGAAAAAAGGTGGAAAAAGAAGAACATGACGGATGAGGGAGGAAATTAAGAGATTTGCTGCTTACCCGAGGTTTGTTGACACAACAGAACAGACCAAGGCGCTTGCTATTGTATTGATACAAACATGGAGCACAAAGGTCACTAAAACCTATTTACTTGAAACATGGACTTGGAGGTTTGCACTGCATCACCTGTGACATCCACTTTAGCACAGTGATGATGTGGAACTTGGAAACAACACGGGGACAATAAAGTTCTTAGTGGATCTCTGTTACCTCCCTTGTTGGCTCAAAGGGGCATGAAAAACTGTTTAGCATAATCCAAACCTATCCAAACGGGGCCAACTTTCCGGAGATAAATCGGGAGCATGCTGTGCTCCCTTTGGCTGCGGATTTTCTTAAATTTTTTTGTCCTGTCCAGCCATTGGGGCAGATAGTATTACTGATATAAATGCCCTTACATGCTGATTTGTTCTGCCAGGGAAAATTGTAAGCAATTATTTGGCTTTATTTATGTTTGGGAGCAGGAGGGGATAGAAAAGAAGAAAAACATTGGGGAAGATTTTGAGGGGAGAATTTGCTCAAACTAGTATTCAACATGAATAAATATAATAGTTTTCTAGTTAGATATAAACCCCTTAATGGTGTTTTTGCAATTATTAGACCCATGTTGACATGACACAACATCCCATGGTTACTTTTACACTCCTGCTATTTGTTTACACAAGTGCTCATTTGTTATTCTAAACTTAAGACAAGGTTTCAAACAGTGGGGAAGGACAAAGTACGAAGCCAAAAACTTACCACTTCCACATGAAATGGGAGGATATATATCATGTCAGAGAAACTACTTGCACTGTGAAGGTAATGTGATGTAAAGTAGTCTCCGTGTTTTGTGTCATTAGCGACTAATGACAACATTAGCGATAATTAATTCATTACATTTAGAAAAAAAACCACAATAACGCAATGCTAAACAGATTTGCTCTGCCAGGGAAAAGTGTAAGCTACACCTTCCCGATTATATCCAGTATTATTTAGCTTTATTTGAAGTTTGGGAGCAGGAGGGGATAGAAAAGAAGAAAAAAAAAAACAGGGTGAGGGGGGGATTGCGGGGACAATTTGCTCAAACTAGGATTCAACATTAATAAATGGAATAATTTTATAGTTACATATAAATCCCTTTATGGCATTTTTGCCGGTATTAGACCCATGTTCACATGACACAACATCCCATGTTCGCTTTTACACTCCTGCTATTTGTTTACACGAGTGCTGATTTGTTATTCTAAACTTAAGACAAGGTTTCAAACAGAGGGGGGAAGGACAAAGTATGAAGCCAAAAACTTACCACTTCCACATGAAATGGGAGGATATATATCATGCCAGAGAAGCCACATGCACTGTGAAGGTAATGTGATGTAGAGTAGTCTCTGTGTTTTGTGTCATTACTGACTAGTGGCCACAATAGCAATAATTAATTAATTACATTTTGAAAAAAACGCAATAAAGTGAAGGAGCGATGTTTGAACCATGATGTAGCGAGGGACAACTGGAAACGGATATTGATACGGGATTTCATATTACCTGTATCGTCCTATCCTATCGCTTATTTCCTGTAAATACTTTACAAATATAAAACATTTTTGAAAACGCAATACCGCAATGCTAAACAGATTTGCTCTGCCAGGGAAAAGTGTAAGCTACACCTTCTCTGTTATATCAAGTATTATTTGGCTTTATTTGAAGTTTGGGAGCAGGAGGGGATAGAAAAGAAGAAAAAAAGACAAGGTTTCAAACAGATTGGGGAAGGACAAAGTACGAAGCCAAAAACCACTTACCACTTCCACATGAAATGGGAGGATATATATCATGTCAGAGAAGCTACATACACTGTGAAGGTAATGTGATGTAAAGTAGTCTCTGTGTTTTATATAATAACAATAATTAATTTATTACATTTAAAAAAAATGCGATAAAGTGAGGGACCGATGTTTGAACCATGAGGTAGCGAGGGACAACTGGAAATGGAAATTGATACGGGATTTCACGTTACCTGTATCGTCCTAATTTCCTGTAAATACTTAACAAATATAAAACATTTTTGACCAAGATGGTAGGGTATCGCAACTGAAAATCACAACGCGATTGTTGTTTCCCCTTATTAGTCTGCTGTTGAAATAATAATGTCTTGAGGTCAGAAAATATTGATTTTACCGGTCAACCGATTCAGTTTTCTTTAATTATATTCATTCATTCTCATTAGTCATACCCCGAGGAGATGACCTTCCTCAGAGGGTGTCAGCTATCCGCAGTCATAGTGGGTGGTGGGATGGAAGATACTTTGTTTTTTCATGCTTCCTCATTTCCTACTAATGTGACAAACTATGGTGCATAATGTTGTCTCTGCTCCTTTTCTATTGTCATATGTCCTTTCACAAATAAAGCTGCCGGCTGAACGCTTGCGGCGCTCCATGAAAGCCATTTCTATTCCTGTGTCCAATCTAAAAGTGGAGTGTTCTGCCTGTATAAACAGGCAATCACGCAAATCCACTTTCAGCAGGGCTTAGCTGGAGTCTATTTATGACCCCTGCGTGATTGATGATTAATTCTAACAGTTAAAGGGGACATTTCAATTATTTCTGTTCTGTGCTCTGAGACCCGTCACTCAATACTTTCTCTCTCTGGATGCTTGATTTAAAATCTTTACAAATGGGTTATTTGTGTGCAATAATTTAGCCAATCAACAACAAGGGTCGGTTTGAACAGAGCTGGAACATCCATCAGGAATGCTGGATAAGCTCTGCATGGGACGTTAGGTCCATTAGCCAATCATGACCGGTAAAGCGCAAGCTCTATTTATTGTGGTGGTCTTTATCATGGCAGACAGAAGATGGCATGTCTTTTTAATTACTTGCAAGGGAGAATCTTTTTGAACTTGCTGCTTATCGCTATTAGCCACGTATACATGGACCCAAATATTCCAATTCCATTCGGTTTATTTGCTCAAACGGAAAGAATTGAACCTTTGTATACACCTCATTCCGAAAGAAAAGTGCCAATCCGAATGAATATATAATCGGATTCCCAGGGTTGGAATATTCCTTTCCCCAATCCGATTGAGGTATCTTGTACCCGCTCAAATGGAAAGTTATCATACTGCGTTCTTCTTCTGTTGTTTATTGGCGGTTGGCAAGCAGCTTTCGTGTGCATTAGCGCCATCTGTAGAACCGAATCTAAACCCTTCTATACGCCATTCATAAGTCCAGTTTTATTAAAAAATAAAATACATATCTATATAAAACATGTGCCGAGCTTAATTATAAAATATTAGCAAGATTGAACTTTATCTTCTTGGGTGCGTTCTTTCAGCGAATGCTGAGATATGACGTAATACGCAGCTTGAGGCGTTTTTCGATTTAAAAGGCGAGCAATCGGCACTGGACTGCTGCGGAAAGTTTGCTTTTGATTCAAACAAAATTCCAAGACTGGACGAACGAAAAACTGGCATTACGGAGTTCTTCCGACAAGTGAAAGAAAAACTCGAGGAAGTCGGTATCACGTGATGTTGGTGTTTACGTTTTATTGCGTATGCCCCATTGACTATTCTGGTTGATTATAGCGGCGCATGTAGACACGCGATTGGAATATTCCTTTCCATGTATACCATTGCTTTCGGAAAGATTCCATTCGTAAAGAGAAAAACTCCTCATGTAAACGTGGTTATTGACAGTGTAAAGCTTGACGAGGTCTTGATCTCTGGTCTGTCAGCACTTGAGTTCCCATTTAAAGTGAATGAAACGTGTTCTGTGTATATTTATATCAAATGGGTTTTCTAGGTAGGCTACTGATGTGTGTGTGTGTGTGTGTGTGTGTGTGTCACTCCGACAGCATGACTTGGATATAATAGAGATTTAGTACTTGGGATCCACAGTGTGAGTGCTTCTTCAGGCACACAGACAGGACAGAGGGTGTAACTGGTCCCAGATCCCCCCCCTCCACCCCCAACTAATCTACTCATGGCGATATCTCCTGCTAAAGAAGCTTACAAAGCCATTGTCTACCCCAGGGGGTACCCCAGATGTACTGTACACTACATACACACACGCGTTAATACAATTTATCTCAGTGGACTAGATGACGAATGGGACGAGTGGGTAAAAATAAGGACACGCACTGCTGTGAGAATTACGACGGGAAAAAGAGATTTGGTTTCCTTTCTGACAATAACGTGACAAGATTACCAAGGCGGATCTACAGGAAGTCAGTTGCATGCAAGCTAATTCTTGTTAAAAATGTCAATCAGTTCGACCCACTCCACTCCCTAATTTTTGGAAAGTGACTAGACCAGGGGTCTCAAACTCAATTTACCTGGGGGGCCACTGGAGCTAGGGTCTAGGCGAGGCTGGGCCGCATCAGGTTTTCCAAAAAAAAAAAAAAAAACGCATTTATTAAAAACTGAAAAATGAATAAACTTTGCTTTGGTTCCGATTTTCTACAAGAAAAGCTCTGATAAAACATTCCACTGTTCTCAAATATCTTCATTTTTATTTTTCTACACAAAATAAGATCAAGAATAAAGAAAATTAATCAATCAGTAATAAATAAATATAATAATAATAATAAAATGACAAATAATTAAAAATTAAGAAACCACATATAGTTGGTGGGTAGACAAATTATTTTTTTCAGATTAAAATGAACAAAGCATTATTAGAGCCCTGTAGACATGACAAAACACGACTATAGTCACATTTATACTCTTTTTATTTACAACATATAGCGCAACTGCACGGTCGTGAGACACATGCTAACTCGCAAACTAGAGAGCTAGCGACCTAAACGGTAGCCGCCAAGTTATTTCCTTTAAACTTAAAAAGCCAAAAACTTACCACTTCCACACGGATAGGGAGGATAACTATTAACAGTTATTTAACCTTTAACATGAACATTAATCAAACGTAATAATTTTTTCTGGGTACATGATACCATACAGCATCCATATCAAAGTTGCGCTGGCCGCACTAACATTAAACTTTCATATCAAGGCGGGGGCCTCAAACTAGTGTCCTGCGGGGCCACAATTGGCCCGCGGGCCGCGTGTTTGAGACCCCTGGACTAGACAGTCACTCTGGGTGAATGTAAACAATAGATAGTAAGATAATACTTCATAGTGGATACTGGCAAATGTGCGATCCAGCATTTACACAGACCCACACGTTTGTGTATATCTATTTTCTACAGAGAACACATCTCCAGTCAGCAATTTAAAATACTATGTATTAATAATACAGAAAAAAATGTACCACCGCCCACTGTTTTTACATGTTATGCTATCCGTGAAGTGTTGATTTCGCATCTACTTGGCAGTCTTTGAATACACCATATTTGTGTGCTGTGACTAGGCTACACCGTGACTGATTCCATTTGTTCAACATTACATTACCATCCCTAAGTGTTGTGTTTGAGGCATATTTTGGGCTTAAACAGTCACTTTTATTGCAAATACTGATCCAAAATCAGACGAGAACATCAATCTAGCAGGGAAGAGAGCCCTGGGTCAACAATAGACCTTTTTATGTGGGGGATCAATTACTCGCCATTAACTTGTGGTCCTGGATTGTAATAAGGATCAACTCTATGTAGACACGGTCTTAAGAGTCAATTGGGGTCCTAGGCAAAAATACACAGGGGACCCTAATATTGGGTAATACAAGCGTAAAGGTGACTATGGAATGGATTGAGTAAGGAAATCAAACAATGCACAACAATGAGCCAATTCAAGAAACAATACAAGCAGTTGATGTTTGCTAAATACAAGGATGAAGAGTCTTGAACCAGTCATGATGTGCTATATATATCACTATATTGACACTTACTATGGTACCCATTATGTCATTGGATGCTCATATCACCTCGAACTTCGGTACGTGACAAAAATAAAATTAAAAAAAAAATGTAAATTTTTTTTGTAAAATATTAGGAAAGCAGGAAGTGAACAAATGTAACAGTTACTGATTGTAAAAGTACCAAATGGAGGGGTAGGATTTAATAAGCTTTGCTTCTTCCTACTCCTTTTGGACATGTGGAACTGTGAACTGATTATGTGATGCATTCAATTGTAATCTGATGCATGTTCAAATGAAATAAAACCATTACCATTACCAATAATGCTAATTGTTTGGGTAAGGACTGTGACTATTGTGCTATTTGAATATATATTATATATATGTAAATACTTATACTGTCATATGTTACTATAGGGGTGTTATATAAGTCTTGAAGGCTCTAATGTTAAAAAAAACACATTTTGGAGGATGCAAAAGGGTTTTCTATGCTAATAAAATAATTCTTCCAGCAATAATACTTCCCAGGTCTGGAACCAATTAACCATTGTTCATTTATATAATTTGTTGACATTGTTGACGTCATTGAATAAAAACTACCAATCATGATATTCCAAAAAATATATATATATATGTTCAGTTGTTGGTTTCACAAGAGTTTATACATTGAATAATTTCCTGCCAAGTGACTTTCACACAGCTTCCGGCTTCCATTGGTGATGAGCTAGCATAGCCAATGTTTTGTTTTACACTCTCATCCATTCGGTTTCATTGAGTGGGCTGAGGTGTTGCTGTGAGATTCAGTAACATATGATAGCGTGTGGTGAGAAGAGGATGTGTGTGGCCGTTTCGACTAAAGCTTCCGTCCATGCGCTTCGGCTCTTTTGCCGAGTCCCCACAGTCGACTGCAGGAAGAGAGCAAGCGATGCAGGGATGATGCTTACATAATGTGTGCTACTGCCGCATGACATGCCTCGTCACGCTTCCAATCACAACTCCTTCCTCAAGTTATACCTCCATGTGTCGGCGTGAACGACACAGAGAATGGGTGGTCTGCCCGTCCTGCCCGTGGCTCAGTGACGGGATTGTTATTGATTGCCTCCCCTGCCGCTTTTAATTATGTCTCCGTCCAATCAATGCAAAAGACAGCGGGATCTAAAGTGACATTTCTCCACTCGGATTACTCACGTCTCCTTTGTGACTCCACTGTCCTTTCCTTTGACTTGGTGCCATGCTGCATCCATCTGCAGTGGTTTTCAGTTTAACAGGATCAGCAATGGCTGCATTTACTTTGGCAATGATACCATACACCCTGGACTGGTGGCCAGCCAATCACAGGTCACATATAGACAAACAACCATTCACACTCACATTCATACCTATGGACAATTTGGAGTCGCCAATTAACCTAGCATGTATTTGGAATGTTGGAGGAAACCGGAGTACGCGGAAAAAAACCCACGCATGCACGGGGAGAACATGCAAACTCCACACAGAGATGGCCGAGGGTGGAATTGAACTCGGGTCTCCTAGCTGTAAGGCACTCGTGCTAATCACTTCACCGCCATGCAGTGTAAAAATCTTATTTTCTTTTATTATGTCTACTATATTGGGTAATATGAGTATAAAGTTCACTATAGGGGTGTTACTTCATTTCTAGAGGGCTCTAAAATTCATTCATTTATTTTCTACCGCTTATCCTCACGAAGGTCGTGGGGGTGCTGGAGCCTATCCCAGCTGTCCTTGGGCGAGAGGCCGGGTACACCCTGGACTGGTGGCCAGCCAATCACAGGGCACATATAGACAAACAACCATTCACACTCATACCTATGGACAATTTGGAGTCACCAATTAACCTAGCATGTTTTTGGAATGTGAGAGGAAACCGGAGTACCCGGAGAAAACCCACGCATGCACGGGGAGAACATGCAAACTCCACACAGAGATGGCAGAGGGTGGAATTGAACCCTGGTGTCCTAGCTGTGAGGTCTGCGCGCCAACCACTTGACCACCGTGCCACACGCAAAATATTTGCATGCAAATTAAAACTGATTAAAGGAGGCTTTATCTTATTAAAAATGGAATGACATGTTAAATGAAATAATAAAGCCAAGGACTAATGAAGTGGACACTGTTCCAATAAATGATCCTCTAATTGCATGGATGCGCTGTCCGAGCTAACAATGAACGAGTACAAAGCCCAGCAGTTCAGGGAGATTAATGATATCCTCCCATTCCGTATAGAAGGTAAAAATAACAATGCTTTGTGTTTACCAAAGAAACCTTGCTCTTGTTCTGTTGTTCTTTTCTTTAGACGTCTGCAGGGCATAATTGGGAACAAGATTCCACTTTAAGCCGAGGTACTCCACTGTACTTCTGCAGGACTCCAAAAACGCTGAATCTTTTGAATGCGTCATTGTATCCCAGCTGCTGACACCCAAAGAGCAGTTTCATTATATTTCATGGCACACCCAGTTTGCACCTAGTATCTGGAAAACGGGTAAGATCGTATAGTGTAGGCTAAACGCTATACACTTAAAGTACACTAATTCAACACTGAATGTGTGGAACTTGGATTTTATAAAACTAAAATTATACTTCCCATAAACTAATTTACCCAAAATTGCAACTTTATTAATAGCTAAATGAATGAATTTAATGAATGTCTCTTTTTCTTGGCATTATTTTTCTCCCAATATTACGTTATTCTATTACTAATTCATTTTCTACCGCTTATCCTCACGAGGGTCATGGAGGGTGCTGGAGCCTATCCCAGCTGTCTTCGGGCAAGAGGCGGGGTACACCCTGGACTGGTGGCCAGCCAATCACAGGGCACATATAGACAAACAACCATTCACACTCACATTCATACCTATGGACAATTTGGAGTCGCTAATTAACCTAGCATGTTTTTGGAATGTGGGAGGAAACTGGAGGAGGGGAAAACATGCAAACTCCACACAGAGATGGCCGAGGGTGGAATTGAACTCAGATCTCCTAGCTGTGAGGTCTGCTCGCTAACCTCTTGACCGCCATGCAGACCGTGTCATATATCTTATTTTCTATTATCTTGTGTGATATGAGTTTAAAGTTGACTATAGGGGTGTTATTTCCTGTCTACAGGGCTCTAATAATCTTCATTCATTTTCAACCGCTCATCCTCACGATGGTAACCGGAACCAGAAGTGATCCTATCTCATCCGATTTAGCCTCCCAATGGCTACTGAGTGTAAAATTCTCCTTCTCGCATATAAAGCACTACACGGTCAGGAACCAGTATATCTTAAAGAGCTCCTAGAACCCTATCAACACAGTAGAATGGGAGGTAGAGCATGTATGTTATCAGGCTCCTCTGTTGTGGAACCAACTCCCCCACTCAATCCAGGGGGAGCTGACACCCTCTTCCCATTTAAAAGTCAACTCAATACATACCTCTTTGGTAATGGTAATGGTTTAATTTCATTTGAACGTGCATCAGATTACAATTGAATGCATCACATAATCAGTTCACAGTTCCACATGTCCAAAAGGAGTAGGAAGAAGCAAAGCTTATTAAATCCTACCCCTCCATCTGGTACTTTTACAATCAGTAACTGTTACATTTGTTCACTTCCTGCTTTCCATAATACAGTTTAAGTTTTTTTTTTTTTTTTTTAATAATGTACCTCGTACCAAAGTACTAGGTGATATGAGCATCCAATGACATAATGGGTACCATACTAAGTGTCAATATAGTGATATATATAGCACATCATGACTGGTTCAAAACTCTTCATCCTTGTATTTAGCAAACATCAACTGCTTGTATTATATATCTGTATTATATCTTTGTTAAAACATATAGTTAGAACTGACCCCTGTTATGCTGATATATATCAGAAACACTCCTCTACGTTGCTTTTATTTTTATATCTCAATCCTGCGTTCAGTTAATTCTCATTTGTGACCTTTTATGTGTAAAGCGCCATAAGCTAACAAGCCCAGGAAGAGGCCTAGTATGAGGACATCCTAGGAATTCTGGTGCAATGCGTCCTTTTTCCATTTGTCTTGTCACCAACAGTAAACACACACATTAATTTCATGTTGCTTTGGGATAATTTATTATTCAGCCCACCTATTTTTGTGTCGGACAATCGTGGCTTAGTGACCCTCATCTGTTTCCATGGGGACCATACAGCAATTTGTGTCATTACTGAGATTATAGTCTTAACAGTGTGTGGTCTTTTTCCGAAAAACGTATGCAGATACGACACTAACGACTATTTACGGCAATATTTAGAAAATAAATAATTAAAACCCAGAAAAATTGTATCCATATCGCTTCTAGTTCTCACAATTAGATTAATAGTCAATATAATTTTAAAAACCCCATAGAGTCAAATTTAAAAGCCACACACCGACTTCTCAACGTGAATTGGTCTGCTCTAATGACTTTACTGTACTTAACTGATTTTGCTTGCTTTGGATTTAATACCACTAATCCCACCCAGTTTTCCCCAGCCTGTAAATAAACCCCCCCCCCCCCCCCCCGCATCCATGACCCAAAGCATTGGAATGATGGAGTATAAACAGTACATGGCCATAAGGGCTCAACTCGGTGTGCAAAAAGTGATTTAGGATTATTAAAATGTATTGTTGTCACCTTAAATAACTCAACTCTGCTGCAAGGAGATTTTGTAGAAACTTTTACAAGTGTTCCAAGAAAAACCAAATGGAAAAGTAACAACCTCGACCTGCGTCGCTGTCCCTGCCGCTCTATGATGATGACTCAAAGGCAGACTGCCGAGGTGTCCCTCTTCACCAGAGTTCTCCTGGACTCCGCTATTGTATGTCTTCTTCAATCACACCATTCACATTCACACAATTGGAGCAAATAATTCAAACGACAATATTGTCATACTGAGTGTGTATTTGACCGTGGCTTATGCCCCCCCCCTCCCCCCCACCCGAAGTGACGCAAACTGCCTCTGGGTCACATGGTTGAACCCCAGCAATACAACTACAACTTTCTGAGGACAATATAGTGCTTTAACTTGAACATTGTTTTTGTTGTGGGGTCTTTTGTGACCTCTCTGGTAATGTTGGGGTAAATTGGGCGACCGTCCCTGGGAAGGTTCACCACTTTTTTTTCCAGTCTAATGGCTCTCACTGTTGTTTGCTAGAGTCCTAAAAATTTAGAAAAAGCTTTGAATGAGTAACCGCTGCGCTCTTGGTAATTTTGGGGTAAATTTGGCAACCATCCCTGGGAAGGTTCACCACTTGTTTTCCAGTCTAATGGCTCTCACTGTGGTTTGCTAGAGTCCCAAACATTTAGAAAAAGCTTTGAATGAGTAACCACTGCGCTCTTGGTAATTTTGGGGTAAATTTGGCGGCCATCCCTGGGAAGGTTCACCACTTTTTTTCCAGTCTAATGGCTCTCACTGCGGTTTGCTAGAGTCCCAAACATTTAGAAAAAGCTTTGAATGAGCAACCACTGCGCTCTTGGTAATTTTGGGGTAAATTGGGCGGCCATCCCTGGGAAGGTTCACCACTTTTTTCCAGTCTAATGGCTCTCACTGTGGTTTGCTAGAGTCCCAAAAATTTAGAAAAAGCTTTGAATGAGTAACCTGTGCGCTCTTGGTAATTTTCGGGGAAATTGGGCGGCCGTTCCTGGGAAGGTTCACCACTTTTTTTCCCAGTCTAATGGCTCTCACTGTGGTTTGCTAGAGTCCCAAACATTTAGAAAAAGCTTTGAATGAGCAACCACTGCGCTCTTGGTAATTTTGGGGTAAATTGGGCGGCCATCCCTGGGAAGGTTCACCACTTTTTTCCAGTCTAATGGCTCTCACTGTGGTTTGCTAGAGTCCCAAAAATTTAGAAAAAGCTTTGAATGAGTAACCTGTGCGCTCTTGGTAATTTTCGGGGAAATTGGGCGGCCGTTCCTGGGAAGGTTCACCACTTTTTTTCCCAGTCTAATGGCTCTCACTGTGGTTTGCTAGAGTCCCAAACATTTAGAAAAAGCTTTGAATGAGCAACCACTGCGCTCTTGGTAATTTTGGGGTAAATTGGGCGGCCATCCCTGGGAAGGTTCACCACTTTTTTCCAGTCTAATGGCTCTCACTGTGGTTTGCTAGAGTCCCAAAAATGTAGAAAAAGCTTTGAATGAGTAACCTCTGCGCTCTTGGTAATTTTCGGGGAAATTGGGCGGCCGTTCCTGGGAAGGTTCACCACTTTTTTTCCCAGTCTAATGGCTCTCACTGTGGTTTGCTAGAGTCTCAAAAATTTAGAAATAGCTTAATAACCTTTCCAGACTGATAGATCTCAATTGAGTTCATTTAAGTTCACTAAATTTTGGCCCTTGGGGGAGATCTTCCAACATAGTTAACTTTGCATTTAAGCTCATCTTCATAGATCTTCTTTTCTGGTAAGTTGGGCGGCCATCCCTGGGAAGGTTCACCACTTTTTTCCCCTCTAATGGCTCTCACTGTGGTTTGCTAGAGTCCCAAAATTTTTGAAATAGCTTAATAACCTTTCCAGACTCAATTCATTTCATTTAAGTTCACTAAATTTTGGGCCTTGGAGATCTTCCAACATAGTTAACATTGCATTTAACCTCATCTTCATTCATCTTCTGTGGATATTCTCCTGCTAATCTCTAAGCCGAACTCTCTCCCCTTCCCTTGTGCTGCAGACCAAGCAGCAAAATTCCCCCAGGGGATTCATGCAAGAGTCTGTATTCCTTGTGTGATCATCAGCAACTGTTAGACAGCCAATCATCTGTCTGCCTGGCTTCCTGTTCCAGGAGGGTGCTTGACTCCTGCTTGGAGAGCTGATTCATGTTTGGAAAAGGACTAGTGTTTTTTTTTTTTTTTTCTTCAGCCCCGACACGCAACAGCGACCTTTGATAGAGCTGCATAGTGTTTATTAGGGTAAAATCTGCTGAGCTTTGTTTCCAGTTGTCTTTGTATGTTCAAGGGCAAAAAAAAAATAAGCTCCTCGCTTCTGAAATTAGTAGAGATTAGTCACGGAAGAGGAATTTTCTGTCACAACCCGGCCATGACTCCAGTTTTTCATTGGTTACTTGGTTTCCCCCCCTCATCTCTTTTTTGTTTTTTTCCTGCTTCCCTCGCTCTTGTGTTCGGAAAGATCTCACCACCATCTAGTACTTCCATACTGTCTGTCACTCCTTTAATCACATGCACATTAGTGATTCAATGCTCACAGCCCTGTATATTTGCATTTTGGGTGATTTCCCCCCCCCCCCCCTGAAAATAGACTTTTTCTTCTTTTTCAACATTTATTTAAGCAGAAGTTGCTTATCATGTATACATTTTTTGTTATACATGCCATTTTAGAAAAGCCACAATTTTTACATATTTTTCTTCATGATTCACTGATGTTTTTTTTTTGTGGTGGTCCTTGAACTCACCATAGTTGAGTGCAGTGACTGGCTACATTGTGACTCCAATTCCATCTGTTGATGGATCACCTTAGACTATAATTCATTAGTGGTGATTACCGATGCATTTTCTACTTTAATGTGTTTTAATAAGTGATAAGCTTATTTAGGACTGAAACCTAGATTGTGTCACAAGTGAACAATGGTGATGGAGGCGAGAAGAGGAGGGTTCTGGACCTGAATGTAATCTACAGGGTGTATCAATGATGTTGACTGAACTGCAGTATCCACTAGACCAGGGGTCGGCAACATTTACTATGAAAAGAGCCATTTTACCCCCTTGCCCACTAAAGAAAAATGAGCTGCAAAACACATGTTTAAAACATCTAAACTCTAAGAAGAGAATAGAAGAAATAGAGTGAGTGTGCAGGTGTAAATGATGCCAACTCGTAGGGGTATCATGGTATCATGATACCTGTTTCTTTTAGCTGGCGACCAACAGCTGTGATGAGTTCACATGCTGAGACAATTAGGAGTCTCCCACGGTTTTGGCCGTCATATTTGGAGGGAATTTTGGAGTATCAAAGTAGTTCAGATAAGAAAAGGCCAGAGTACTCTTGCTAGTATTGGAGATAACTTGCATTACTCTGGCATAAGTTACCGTTACCGTGCTGCTGTTTTTTTTAAAATGATCACTAATTTTTTAGAAATGCCAAATAGCTTTGGGAAAATCTTTTTTCCTCCATGTTTACCTTGTGAGAGAGAACTGAATAGCATGCTGTCTGCTCAGAACTCAACCAGGATGCAGTAATGGTCTCACACAAAGTTTGATTTTTTAAAACTCATTACAAAGATTTTTCCCAACTATTAAATATTATATATAAATAAATTAATTATAATGTAAAAAGAAAATATTTTTTCAAATTTTTATACATTTTTAAAAACTAAATAAATTATATATAAATATTTGAGCATTGCAAAGGGAGCCACAACAAGGAGGCTAAACTAAACTATCCATCCACATCCGATGCCACTTAACCTTACTAGGGTCACAGGGGTAAGCTGGAGCTGACTTCCCAGATGACTTCAGGTGAGAGGCGAGGTACACCCTGGAGTTGAATAATCTGGGTATCGCTTTGTACAATGGAACAATTATGCAATACATTTTGGTACCATACCATGTGCTTTTTTTGATACATGTAATAATAATAATAGTTGTTGATCTGAAAACGGAGTAGAACGTCCATTTCTCGATGGACGATCACTCTAACTTTGCTGATTTGGTTGAGTGGCACCCACTTAGTTCCATTCCCTTTTCCCCAGCTCCCAACCATGTCTTAGTTGGGTCAAGCAATGAACGGCAACACAAAATGTTCTTACTTTTCTCTCCACCGGCTCTACCACAAAGTTTCTCATTAAAAATGTTCCCAGACGAGTGTGTTAGTGTAGAGAAAATACATTAAGGGAGTTAATGTGATTTTGGTTGAGCAGATTAGAAATGTCTTTCATGGTCATATTCTAATATTAGTCCGCAGATAAGCCTCAATATGCGTTTCTTTTGCTTTTAACCTCATAACGTCAAGAGAGTACAGTCACTTTTGCTTTAGCTGCTCGGCTCATTTAAAGCTGAGTAATAAAGTGAATGGGTTAGAGGAGTCATGTGTGGCAAGCTGTTGGGAAACATCGAATGCACCGCGGTCACCGATTGTCCGATCTATACTGAAACATGAACGTACCGCAAGTAGACGGTCGTCAATAACCTCACTGATAATCCGTCCAAACAGACTTCCTACTGGCTGTCAACTAGAAGCAAATCCTCAGAGTAAACATGAGCAACCGCTGATCCTCATTCATTCGAATGACCTCTGTGATGCCGCGGCATCGTACCGAGGGGATTCAGATGCCCCAATCACTCTGCATTCTCTTTCTCTCTCCGTCTCTCATTCCCAATCCGAGGGGGATTAGCAACCAAATCAATTAGAAGCTGGAGCTAAGAAGAAACTTGTCCTCCTTCTCACTCTTTGGGGACCGCTTCCATACTGCGCATTGGGTGTTAAGTTTTTGCCAAACAGCGTGAATTACTAAACTCCTTGAACCAAACATAAGCCACGTTTACATGGACCCAAATATTCCAATTCCATTCGGGTTATTTGCTCAAACGGAAAGAATGTAACCTTTGTATACACCTCATTCCGAACTAAAAGTGCCAATCCGAATGAATATATAACCGGATTCCCAGGGGTGGAATATTCCTTTCCCCAATCCGATTGAGGTATCTTGTACCCGATCAAACGGAAAGTTGTCAGACTGCGTTCTTCTTCGTGGTGTTTTTCTTCTTCGGTTGTTTTTTGGCGGTTGGCAAGCAGCTTTCGTGTGCATTAGCGCCATCTGTGGAACAGAATCTAAACCCTTCTATACGCCATTCACAAGTCCAGTTTTATTAAAAAAAGAAAATACATATCTATATAAAACATGTGCCGAGCTTAATTATAAAATATTAGCAAGATTGAACTTTATCTTTTCCTGTTCCCGGGTGCGTTCTTTCAGCGAATGCTGAGATATGACGTAACACGCAGCTCCAGACGTTCTTCGATTTAAAACAACGGAGGCGAGCAATCGGCACTGGACTGCTGCGGAAAGTTTGTTTTTGATTCAAACTAAATTTCAAGACTGGACGAAGGAAAAACTGGCAATACGGAGTTATTCCAACAAGTGAAAGAAAAACTCGAGGAAGTCAATATCACGTGATGTTGGTGTTTACGTTTTACTGCGTATGCCCCATTGACTATTCTGGTTGATCTTAGCCGTGCATGTAGACACGCGATTGGAATATTCCTTTCCATGTATACCATTGCTTTCGGAAAGGTCATTCGGAAAGAGAAACTCCTCATGTAAACGTGGCTATACACAACATAAGTTTTTTTTCTTGTCTTGTCCTTCACTTTGCCACTATTCCACGCAGTTTCACCAACTGTCAGTCTTCTAAGTCTCAATAGCCACGTATACATGGACCCAAATATTCCAATTGCATTCGGTTTATTTGCTCAAACGGAAAGAATGTAACCTTTGTATACACCTCATTCCGAAAGAAAAGTACCAATCCGAATGAATATATAATCAGATTCCCAGGGGTGGAATATTCCTTTGCCCAATCTGATTGAGGTATCTTGTACCCGGTCAATCGGAAACCAGAGGCGAGCAATTGCCACTGGACTGCTGTGGAAAGTTTGTTTTTGAATTAAACTAAATTTCAAGACTGGACGAACGTAGTTATTCCAACAAGTGAAAGAAAAACTTGAGGAAGTCGGTATCACGTGATGTTGATGTTTACTTTTTACTGCGTATGCAGTATGCGTATGCATATTCCTTTCCATGGATACCATTGTTTTCGGAAAGGTAATTTAGGAAAGATTCCATTGTAAACTCATGTAAACGTGGCTAGTGAGTCATTCATAAATAATTTATTTCTGTGCAGCCCGTTAGCAAATGCGCCATGGACTGGTACCGGACCCAGGCCTGGCGGTTGGGATTGGAATATTCCTTTCCATTTGTACCATTGCTTTCGGAAAGGTCATTCGGAAAGAGAAACTCATGTAAATGTGGCTACAGAAAAAATTGTTTTTTCTTGTCTTGTCCTTCACTTTTCCACTATTCCACGCAGTTTCACCAACTGTCAGTCTTCTAAGTCTCAACGTGAAGACCTTGACCTACCCTTTTGTACACCGGGCGCTCCCCAAACAAAGAAACCGCATCGGAGCTCTACGGGAGCAGGATGAGAGTGCAGCAGACTTGATACACTCAACCCTCTCTTTTGTGCTGTCTCTTCTCCCCAAAGACTCGCTCATCAACTCCGTTGTAGCTCTGTCTTAGATAGTCTTGACTGCAGAGGAAGAAAGGTGAGAAAGTAGGAAGAATATGCGATGGAAGTAACTCTTACTCACTGACTACCATGGATACCTTTGACACCCGGAGCTGACGATATCTGCTATTATGAAGAAAAATAACTGCTGTGTGTTTACTAGAAGAACACAATATTTAATGGCAGTCAATAATGGCTGCCTCTGTGATGGAGGCTGTACATCATATTTGGCAGTGACTCAGAACTGTTTGGGTGTGAATCGTGCACGGCTCATATGAACTAAATATAGTACTGTTATGGAAGTGCAAATGAAGAGGAGGCTATCCATTAGACAAAGTAAAAGTGGTTATCATGCATGCATGTATTCCCCCAAGAGTCCTTCATGCATGAGTGGGAGATTTTAATCCACTACAAACAATGACATCTGCAAAAAGAGGTAACGACGATGAGAGCGCATCCATTGTTCCACATCTGCATTCCAGTTTATTCCTTCACTTTGCCACTATTTGTTTTCTCGGATGGTTGCCCACCTGTTTGCATGAGTAATCAATGGTCTAGTCATTAGTCAAATGGAGGGAGATGGGAGGAAGCCACTTAGATAGTGAGAGTGGGTGGGAGGGGACTTTTTAGATCCAAATCAGCTGTTATGAATCACAAGTGCATCGCTGATTCATAGGGCACGTCTTGATTTAGGGCTGGATTGGCGTGATTCAACGACAAATTGGATGCACTAAATCCACATTTACTAAGATAAACGGCGACAAACTGGAGGTTTGCAGAGAGACGTGTGCTATTTCTGGATCGTGAATAGGCTCCCAAACGTTGGGTCATTTTTAAATCCATGTGTAGACCTTCCTGTTTTTCCCCTCCATTAAAAAAAACACAATGTGTACAATTCTAGCTTAAAAAAAAACATGGATATTGCATTAGTTGCCATTGTTCACTACTATTACACAGGAAGCTAAATAGCTAGTCAAGGAAAGAAACTTCAATATGTATACTACTGTATGTAATAAAAAAAAAAAATTTGAGTGTACAGTAACCCCTCGTTTATCGAGGTTATTTGGTTCCAGACCCGACCAAAGTGAATTACAAGTTGGATTTTTTATTTGTAAATCAAACGTGAAAACCTGTTTTCGAATGATCTATCTATATATCTAGCAAGCTAGCTCTTTAGCTCTATCTGCTGCACGGTGGACGAGTGGTTAGTGTGCAGACTTGACAGTTCGGAAACCCGAGTTCAATCTCTGTGTGGAGTTTGCATGTTCTCCCCGTGCATGCGTGGGTTTTTATCTTTTTGTTCATAAAATACAGCAAAAAGGACATAGTTGCCAATGGTGATTAATCATGATTAATTCATTTGAGAATGGTGATTAATTGTATTGACATTTTTTACAACCCTAGCTGAAACTCAACTCTGAACACGTCACATCCTGTCCTTCACATATTTACTCTTATTATGTCTACTAATTGGGTTGAGTGATTAGCACGCAGGCCTCACGGCTAGGAGACCCGGGTTCAATCCCACCCTCGGTCATCTCTGTGTGGAGTTTGCATGTTCTCCCGTGCATGTGTGGGTTTTATCTTTTTTTTTCATAAAATACAGCAAAAAAATTCATGATTAATCACCATTGGCAACTATGTCCTAGTTGCCAATGGTGATTAATCATGATTAATTAATTTGAGAATGTGATTAACTGGATTGACATTTTTTACAAACCTAGCTGAAACTCATCTCTGAACATGTCACTTCCTGTCCTTCACATATTTACTCTTGTTATGTCTACTAATGGTGGTCTAGGGGTTAGCGCGCAGACCTCACAGCTAGGAGACCAGGGTTCAATCCCACCCTCGGGCATCTCTGTGTGGAGTTTGCATGTTCTCCCCGTGCATGTGTGGGTTTTCTCCGGGTACTCCGGTTTCCTCCCACATTCCAAAAACATGCTAGGTTAATTGGCGACTCCAAATTGTCCATAGGTATGAATGTGAGTGTGAATGGTTGTTTGTCTATATGTGCCCTGTGATTGGCTGGCGACCAGTCTAGGGTGTACCCCGCCTTTCGCCCGAAGACAGCTGGGATAGGCTCCAGCACCCCCCGCGACCCTCGTGAGGAAAAGCGGTAGAAAATGAATGAATGAATGAATGTCTACTAATTGGATTGAGTGGTTAGCACGCAGGCCTTACGGCTAGGAGACCCAAGTTCGATTCCACCCTCGGCCATCTCTGTGTGGAGTTTGCATGTTCTCCCCGTGCATGCGTGGGTTTTCTCCGGGTACTCCGGTTTCCTCCCACATTCCAAAAACATGCTAGGTTAATTGGCGACTCCAAATTGTCCATAGGTATGAATGTGAGTGTGAATGGTTGTTTGTCTATATGTGCCCTGTGGTTGGCTGAGCCAACAGTTCAGGGTGTACCCCGCCTCTCGCCCGAAGACAGCTGGGATAGGCTCCAGCAACCCCCGCGACCCTTGTGAGAATAAGCGGTAGAAAATGAATGTATATATTTTCGACCATTAGAGTCCTCTAGACATGAAATAACACCCCTATAGTCATCTTCACACCATTTAAGACATAAATACGACTGAGTTGAGTTACGGTTGCAAGAGTAGGCCATGTTGGGGATTATCATGCCTGCAATAAAATACTGTAATTGAGTCTGGTGCTTGTGTGTTACATTATAGTTACATTACTGACAACTAGTGACCAGTTGAGAATATTACGCATCTTCACTTCAACGCTTTCATAGCTCTTTCTTGGGGTTGAGTGCACATTGCCCCCCTGTTAACATTTTCATGTGAAAATCAGGCAAAGTTTTGTGGAAATTGGAGAAAATAAAGGAAATTCTAGTCATGCCTTCTAGGGGATGTAAAGACTTACAGTAACGGTGAATTGTGATGCAAGTGTGTTTACATTTTATACGACAGGATGTGTTACATTCCAGGATGAAAATGATCCTGGCAATCTGGTTTCCTGTGCCATACCTTATTTTACATTCCTACTCTTTTCCTACCAAAACAAAATCAGCATATCTGTTGCTTCAGGTTACCATAGATGTTTTTTGCAGCAGCGTAATAGCCACGACCCACAGTGTCCGGTGATATTATGTAAGTCTGTCACACACAGGAAAATACATCTTTCCCAAGGATGTCTCTTTCTTTTATTGCTGTGGAGTCAGCGAATGTTACAAAGGGAGAAAGTTCATGGCACATAAGGCAGAGGCTGGGAGCCCTCCCGGGGGAATGCATGTATGCACAGCAATGAAAAATAGCAAGACGACATCACTTGTTCCCACTGCAGTCTCGGAGGCTTAGCGAATCGCTCTGTTTTCAAAGTCAGCCAACCGCTTCCATATTCATGACCTCTTGTACGGATGTCCAATGCTGTTTCAAGCCATAGACAAACCTTCTGATTAACCCTGTTCTTCGCACATTTTTCTTCCTTAACCCTCACCGCGGCTTTATGCCAACATGAATGTTGCTATTCTTTTCCTCTCCTTGCGGCTTCCGCAGCTGGGAATCATCCGTCAAAGCAATGAGGAAATAATAGGTGCTCCCTCTCACTCGGCCGAAGTGACTGCTGTGTAGCTTCCATTACAATAGACATGAGTGATGGCCTTGGAGATGGAAGGCAAGCCGTTATGAATGAACTCATCTGGGTGAGGCAGACAGACGGAGGAAACCTCACAATACTTTAAGACTGGGGAGCAGTGGGATTTGGTTCTCTCTGATCCGCCGTCATTCCGCGGCTTTCAAACCCCCTCTTGTTTAATTCACAAGGGATCAGGGCGGCATGATTCAGCAAAAAAATAGGAATTATGATTTTTTTTCTCAGAATTGAGATTGTGATTGTCTGGGGTGATTGCCCCCTCCCCCCAACCCCACCCCCCCCATCCCCTATCCCAAAACACACACGCACAAATACTGTACTCAAGGCCAACTCACACTGGTTTTTGTTTTATTTTAAAAAAGAAATACATAAATAATAAAATAATAAATAAAAAAAATAATTTGATTAATGAATTTACAAAAAACTGTAAAAATTTAGAAATATTGTTTAAAAGAAAAAATTAAGCTGATGTTTCCATAGCCAGAGAGGTGATTTTACATGCACACACACATGCATGCACGCCCATTGTTCAGGGCCAATTTTATTTTTATTTTTTTTACATAGTTATCTTAACTTCAGATCAACACCCCCCCCCCCCCAAAAAAAAAATAATAAAATGAATCCAAAATAAACTCATTAAAAAAAATAATACTAAAAAGCGATGAAACAAATTTCTTTCTCAGAATTGGGATTGTTTTGGGGTGTTTGCCCACCCCCCCTCGACCCCCCCATCGCAAAACACACACACACACGCACACACATACTGTACTCAAGGCCATGTGCCTTTATTTTAAACAACTCACACTTTTATTAAAAAAATAATAATAATAAATAAATAAATAAAATAATTTGATTAATAATTAATGTAATTAAAAGAACTCTTTTTTTTTAAATAAATTTTATTTTACTACGTTATTACTCAGCTTTAATTTTTTTAAGAAAAAAATAAGATGATGTTTCCATAGCCAGAGAGGTCATTTTACATGCACACACACATTTTTCATTTTTCAGGGCCATTTTTTTTTATTATTTTACATATTTATCTTAGCTGTTGTAGTTTTTAATTTGTTTAAATTTAAAAATAAATAATTGTATGATTTTATTTCATTGAATTACTAAAATATAAATACAATAATCACAGTTGTATTTAATTATAAAATTAACTTAACTTTTATACCTACTATAACTTATTTATAACTTTTATATTGAAACTATTAAATATAAAAAATAATATAATAATTATATAATAATTCTACTCCAACTTCAGCTCAACAACCCCCCCCAAAAAATAAAAAAAATAAATCCAAAATAAACTAATAAAAAAATAATACTAAAAAGTGTTCTTTGCGATGTCCCCCTTAAAACAAATAGCCTGCCTGCAGAAACACGGTTGCGGTGGAAACGGAAGAAATGTCCACATGATTTATGTGCCATATGATTTCCAGTCGAATTGCCGCCAGAAAAAAAAAGGGCATGTTCTGCAGTAATTGTATTGTATGCTGCTTGATAAGCAGACGCTCCCTCGCCAAACAAAAGAAATGCGTCATGCTTTTCAAAAGTCTTTTATCACTTTTATTTCCAGTGACAGCTTTCCTTTTCACCCACTCTCCCCGTTGAAGTACTTTGGAAGAGAAAGAGGCGTGTACGCCGCCACTTTTCCGTCTTTCCCGCCTGTTTTTTGTCTTTCACCCACATACAAGTCTGTTTTTTCTTGATCCAAAACCTTCAAGGAAGAAGATGGGTGAAATAGGAGTCATATTGATATCGAATTCTGTTTGATGTACACACTGTACCGCTTGCATCCGCTTACATAAAAAAATATCAGCCTTTAGGCATCAGGTGTACATAAAGCACATGTGTTTGTTTGCATTTGTTTACGACTGCCGAGCTGCAATGCATCTGGTCCGCATGAATTATTTGTGAGAGGAAACCGTACGCCAAACTCGATGGGTCTCAGACTATGCATTTGTCTCTCCGTGCGTGTGGGCCCCCTCATCACGCAACCATCTGGCCAGAGTCTCAAACACTTAGGTATCACACAGTTGGTCCAGCCAGGTGGCGGAGTATGCGATTGACCAGGTGGCACCGGTGGCTTGCCAAGACCTTTTGGCTGTCTGGATCGGCGCCATCAAATGCAACACGACTAATATTTCATTCACTTTTATGCACCTTTTTAATTTCCTGGCGCAAGTCACCTTGGCCGGTTGTCTGTGTTTGTTCAGTGCAGTCGTATTTTCTTGATGATGATCAACTGAGGAGGTCTACTTCTGGCTGAGGAGGAAGTTTCGAGTGATCTATTAATCTGTTTGTGCTTAATGTCTACCTCTTGATGCGAGATCAGATATTCCTTTACAAGCCCCACAGTGGTGGGGGCGGACGGGGTTCTCATGTCATGGCACCAAAGAGGAAAAATATGGACAAGGTAATGAAATATGAAGTACATCATTATGGCTGTGAGGAAGTGATAATGCCTCCAAAGTGGAACAGTTCAGAATCTGATCAACTGTTTTTTTTTGTGCGCAAGATGCACAAGGAGGTGATCATGCAACTCTAGGATAGGAGAGAGCAGGTTTGATGCCGTTTTAAGCCCCCCCCCCCCCAAAAAAAAACATAAGGTGGCAGAAGGGCATTTTATAAGAACTCTGCATGCATCTCTTCCATTGAAACACATGTTCATTCATTCAGGCGGGGTACACCCTGGACTGATGGCCAGCCAATCACAGGGCACATATAGACAAACAACCATACACACTCACATTCATACCTATGGACAATTTGGAGTCGCCAATTAACCTAGCATGTTTTTGGAATGTGGGAGGAAACCGGAGTGCCCGGAGAAAACCTACGCATGCACGGGGAGAACATGCAAACTTCACACAGAGACGTCCGAGGGTGGGATTGAACTCGGGTCTCCTAGCTGTGTGGCCTGCGTGCTAACCACTTGTCCAAATTCCAGTGTATAAACACAAAATTCATCACACAGCAACTGAACACTCAGAAGGTATAAATAGGAAATATATAAACATGTACCAATACAAATTTAAATGCAGTGCGTCTGGGCTCCTGGTGTATACGTACACCAGAATTTACAGGTTCTTTACTAGTCTGTTGAGACAATGGTGCCTTAGCGTATATGGCAAAGGGTTGCGTGGGTTATCTCGTTTCCGACTGCATTCCAATGTATGTAAGATACAAATGTATCGTTTTTTTCACCTTTTTTTGTTTCAAAGTGATATTTTGTTGAACTTACCTATGTTCTACTGAAAGTCTGTATATACCAAATGAAATATTAATGTCTATTTAGCCCAAGAACACAATAATCTGCGTGCTGTGAAAACCATTAAAAATGGCCAATTTTTGACTGAGATTTAATATCTATTAAAAAAAAAAAAAACGGTGATAAAGTGAATCCATAGAATTTGAACCAAGTGTTGATGGACAACTGCATATAGTAATTACAAAAGTGCATAGTCAATTTCCGAAGTTTTAATATTGGTTGCTTTTGAATTAATCTGAGGATGATATGGTCAAAGATGATAAAGACGGTAAAAGCAAAATTCACGTTGAAATACTCCAAATTCTAACCCAGGGGTCCCCAACCTTTTTTGTTTTTTTTTTTTGTGATATGGGTATATATATATATATATATATATATATATATATATATATATATATATATATATATATATATATATATATATATATATATATATATATATATATATATATATATATATATATATATATATATTTTTTTTATTTATTTTTTTTTTATGGGATTTTTTTTTTCATAGACTGGCAATGTGCGGCTGAAAAATACAGCAAATATAAAATAACATATTATTTATATTATTTTATCATTTATTTATATTATTATTTCTGTGCGGCCTGGTAGCAAATGCGCCACGGATTGGTACCGGTCCCTGGCCTGGCGATTGGGGACCCCTGCTCTAACCAATGAAAAATTGGAATTCCCTTATATTTAATGTCGCTGTTTACGATGTTAACTTCTATAACACATAATTTCTATGATCTGTTGACAAAAAAGCCGGTGCAACCAGAAAGCGCCAAGATAGCTTTCACGGTACAAAGTGCGAGAGATAAATGCCATGGTTTACCGTGGCAACACTTGCAATTTCGAGTAAAAATGTACAGTTTGCTAGATAGACTCCACAAAAGGGCACGGCAGTGCATGTTATATCATGAGAATGATGGCAGTCATCCCAGAAAAGCAGTTTCTCATGGTGTGTTTAGTGATTTATGCACTGTTACTGCACCAGCCTCTTTGGCAATCCTCTATTCACGCTCCAAGGTATGTGCTTTAAAAAAAAAAAAAAAAAAGAAAGCATTCTGATTCCCTGCAGTGCAGTCTCCTCGTCCCTCTCAGATGTTGTAGGTGTTAGCACTCCACTCCGTGTGTCAGGATAACCAAGCCTGACAGGTGCTTCTCCTCATTATTCAAATAGGTTCTCACTGTGTGGAAGATCTATTGTGCCTTTACCATGTATCTTATACGCTTGGTTTTCCTACCGTGGGCGGCATTCCGATGACATTTGCAATGGAATATCATCCACCATCATCATAAAGTGAATGTATTGATCTAAATACCGCATTCATCCTGCTTAGCTCACCTTACATGCAACAGCTCCCAAACAACGGGAGACAAATGAATGTCCATTAAGGTGGTTAGACGGGCCTGGCCAGGAATTGACTTCTCACAGATGCCCTTGATAGTGTAATCACTTTGACCCCCCCTAATGGCCTCTTCAGTGACGTACAGACTGCTGGGATTTGAGGTAAAGGAAGCAGCGTTCCATCCAATCAGCATCATCGTGTGGGAGAGAGAAAAAGACGTGTCACGTCTTGAGTCACGTGGGACTCGATAGAGACAGGTAGAGAATAGCGCTTTAGTCCAAATTTCATTTATGACCCCAAAGGTCAAAGGTTACATTACATACGTCAGAGGGTGATATTTCATAGCTCATTAATAAATCATGACCCCATGACTGGAAATCATAAACGGACCTGGAAATCACGAGTTGACCTCGAAGTCAAAAGTTATCTTTCAAAATTCATAAATCAGCCCCTTATACTTATATATACTTATACTTGTTTAACCCACTTTCTTATGTACTTTTAAAAATATAAATTATGGATGTCCGATATTTGACTTTTTTGAATTCTTAATTTCTGATTCCGATATTAACTGATACCGATATGTTTAACATCACATATCTCCTTTTGTTATTATTATTATTATTATTATTATTATTATTATTATTATGCATTCATTCATTTTCTACCGCTTATCCTCATGAGGGTCGCGGGGGTGCTGGAGCCTATCCCAGCTGTCTTCAGACGAGAGGCAGTGTACACCCTGGACTGGTGGCCAGCCAATCACAGGGCACATATAGACAAACAACCACAACATTATTATTATTACTGGAATTTCTCTTGGAGATTAATAAAGATTAATTATTGGAGATTAATAAAGTATCGATCTGCAAATTTAACCAAGTTACTGGATGTGTTAACACAATCACAGAAATCTGCAAACCAACAAACAAAACAAAACAATGGATCTTCGTATAGTCGCGATTCAGTATTTGCAACGACACAAATTTATAAAAAAAAAAAATAATAATAATAAACGTTTTTTAAACCTTATTTACCGTAAGTTGTATCACGGGGGTTATGTGGGTATCAAATACAGAGTCGTACACACTAATATACAAACAAATGTATAACCCGCAAGACATGCTGGGAAGCCCACATGCACACTTCCACAACTGGACATTACACAGCATGCCTTGTAGGTCAGGGGTGGGCAAACTTTTTGACTCCCGCGCCGCTTTTGAGTATTTTACGTTTATAATTCTAACAGTCCATATTTAATTATTTGATTTTTGTCTTAATAAGACATCCGACTTTCAAGTTATGTTGCCAGCTGTTGTATGTTAAAAGTTGAAATACTTAGAAAGCAACTGACGGGCCGGATTCAAACGCTTGTCGGGCCGTAGTTTGCCCACCCCTGTTGTAGGTTATAACTTATAATAACCTACAACCTACAACTTATAAAATATAATATTATTTGCATTAATGTTATTATGTAAACATTTATTTTGATATCTGTGTGATGCAATTATACATCTTATTCATTTTTGGTTGCACTGTGAGGGAAAGAAATGACCTGTTTGGTTAAAAAATGTTACTTTTTTTTAT